>NW_015169792.1:712849-723604 GCF_001447785.1 Gekko japonicus
TCCCTAGCATTTAAATGCATTCTCCTCCAATATCAGTTTGGAAAATTCCAGGAGAGTTGGGAGCAGTGCCCGGGGAAGACAGAGTTTCAGAAAGGGGAACTCACTGGGGATGTGATGCTGCACAGTCTGCCTTCTGAACCTGCAGTTTCCTCCAGGGGAACTGATCTCTGTCATCTAGAAATCAGTTGTAATTCCAGGAGAATTCCAGGCCACCCCTGGAGGTTGGCAACCCTAACTGGAATGAACACTGTGGCTAAGATGACTGAAAAATAAACCATTGATCCAGGAAATTCAAATTTCACCTCCGCTAAGAACTAATTCTTCAACAAGCCACGGGGATTTTTAAAAGGTTACCCTGTTCTACAGAATTACTCAATAAGAAGCGCTGAGGTCAGGTTTACAACATGCCGCTGGATTGGATTGGGTTTGTATCCTGCTGTTCGATTGGAATCCTCAGAGGCTCTCAAGATTAATCAAACACAACATTCATTCATTGAAAAAACGAGGAATGCTTTTCAAGTTAAAAAAATAAAACTAAAGTTATGAGAAGAAATATTAGTGGAGAGAAAAGGGGACAGACTGAAAACTAAAATTGTAAAATATTGAAGTGAAAAAAATGCAAACAAAATACATTTTGGGCTTCTTATAGGCTTTTTGCTTGTAACATGATGGTATTATGTCTGTGAAAAAGCAGAGATGCAACTTTTATTTTGCCAGTTCTAGCAAACTTTAAATATTGCTAGTCTAGTCATGAGTAAAGATGAGAGAAAGACCAAACTCTCTGTTCTGCTGCAGGAAATCTTAAGGACAAGGCTTTGGAAATAAAATGGACAGCAGTGAGGGTGGTGGTGTTTGTACATGCTGTACCCATCTTTATATTTCCACCATGGAAGACAATAAATTGTGACTTTACAAAAGCTTAGATCCTTGACTAACATATGCCTGTATTTCTTCCTCTCAGTTTGATGCAACTCTCTCTCATTGCTATCTGTAATTTCTACAAATTAGGGCTACATGTATTAAATTGTTTAACTTATAGACTGAATGATATTCTTGTTGATTAATTGGTGGGGCCAAATTTTAGTCAGTGAGGGCAAATTTTAATCCGTAGGAAATGTGGTGGTATATTTGTTTATTTCTGAATCAAGCTTGCTTCATGTGTGCTGCTGTAGGCCACTCAGAGATTAAAGATACTCTCTCCTTCTACCAGTGTGATGGTTTAAGTTATGACTAATGAAAAATAACATCAAGATTTCAGTACCTCATTTAAGGAAATGCAGTGTTCCAAGCAAATAATTGTAGTTTATTGTAATTTCTCTGTCCCTTTGCCTGCTTTAAATTTTTATCCACATTGTTGTATTGTTCAGTTTTACAAGCTACATCCGCATGAAGGACTGGCATAAATTGCTGAAGCCAATGTGAAATATCCTGTTTTAGGCAGCCTTTCGCCACCAAGTGCCTCCAGATCCATATCCTAGACAGTCATAGTGGGAAACACTTAATTCTCCCAAGTTATGAATCAGTGAACCGGCAGGAGACTGGGAGGCTGAGAAGCAAAATAAAAAAAACACTATGCCATATTTAATTTTTAACGCAGCCCCTGTTCCCACTGCAAAATCTGTGAGGGCAGACTGATCAGAAATTAACTCTGTTAACATATACATTTGTTCATAATATGCCAGACATAATGCTTCATATATAATGTATTGATTATAATTAAGCAAATAAACAGTACAGTTTGAACACTAGGGCTTATTTATGGAGATCCATGTATATTAAATATTTTATTTAAAAACCTATGAAAAGTTATTTTCTACAATGTGAACCATGTTCTAAAATGTCACCGAGAGCTGTTCTCCTTGTTGCTTTTAAAAGACACCCTCATCTTCAAATATAAACATATAATGCTGGGATGGGAACAGACACAGCTAAGACCAAAAAGTCATGTGACTCAGATGTCTTCTGCTCTTTTTCCAATATGCAGTGCTGTATGTACACTTATTAAAAAAACATACTCAGGCAATCCAGATTCTACACCATGAACTTTGAATTCTGCAGTCTATATACATTTTACAAATTGAAAAAGATTTATCTGTACTATTTTTGCTTAATTTTTTGCATAATATATTCTGATACTTTATTGTAGTGTTGTTGTTTGGTTTTGCTCTGGTTTTACTAGAAAATTTGTTGTTGTTCAGTCGCACAGTCGAGTCCAACTCTTCGCGACCCCATGGACCAGATCACGCCAGACCTTCCTGTCTTCAGAGGACGGCCTCTGAAGTTTGCTCAATTTCATGTTCGTTGCATCTTTGACACTGTCTAACCATCTCATCCTTTGCCGTCCCCGTCTTCTTTGACCTTCAATCTTTCCCAGCATCAGGCTCTTCTCCAGTGAGTGTTCCCTTCTCATTTGGTAGCCAAAGTATTTGAGCATCAGTTTCATTATCTGGCTTTCCAGGGAACAGTCAGGGTTGCTAGAAAATACAGTCAGGGTTGCTAGAAAATACAGACATGCAAGAGCTTATGCATGGCACTGAAACCCCACCTCATTCCAGCCTCTTGAAATTTTTATTCTGGCTCTTGCTTGGTTTGTTAAATTAAAAGTTGTGAATTGCAACAAGTGGAATTTGGTAACCAATGTCATATTTTTCACTTTTTATGCATCCTACCAGAACTGCAGCATCCAAATAACCTTGCAATCTTCTCTTTTCAATTCCAGTTTAAGAAATTCCTGGAGATTTGGGATTGGTACCTCGTAAGGGTAGAGTCTGGAGAGGGAGAGAGCTCAGTGGGGATGTGATACCATAGAGTTTTCCTTCCAAAGTTGCCATTTCCTCCAGGGGAACTCATCTCTGTAGTCTAGAGGCCAGTTGTAATTCTCAGAACAGCCCATACCAGGAAGCTGGTAACCGATGTAGGTAATGTGTATGGGTATGGGTATCTACTTTCCATGTCACACTGAATGGCTGATTACTATTCTCCCTTCCCCTATCTAAGGAATTTCTGTTATTAGAAGGGGGGTTACAGGACTCAATCCGGACACTCCTGCCCTCCACATATACTTATTAATTTTAAGCTTAGGGGTTGGGTCCTATGCTCTGTACCACTAATGGTGGAATTTTCTGCCAAGGCAGTACACATTGCTCAAGGGAGATGTGGTATTCCACTGGTGCAGGGCTCCTCAAGCCAAAGGAAGGCTCTGCTGCAAGCAGAATGGATTAATGGGATACAAACCTTGGATCTCACTTGATCCCTTCACTCCAAGTAGCTCTTAAAAAAAAAAGAGTGGGAAAATCTCCCAATGTCTCATCTAATTAGATCCTACATTTCATCCAAATCACTGAGACCTAAGCACTGCTTTGGCTGCATAGTGCTCATCTTTTAATCATCTGCATCCTACAGTTTTTTTAAAAAATGCATAGAATAAAGTGAATTAATGACATTTGAAAGTTATCCTTTATTTTTTCCTACAATACAAATAGTTACCCATGGGGGGGAAAGAAGGGGACATAATGGATCCTGACCCAGTGTTTGTGATACTCATGCTGACTGATGTATTCTAGAAATATAATAGAATTTTATTAGATAAATTATGGTTTCGTTTTCTGATTACATGATGGTTATAATTTTAATTATAGTATTAAGAGGGCAGCTGATTTGGATCTAGTCCATGGCACGGTCGGAAGAAGAGGTAATCAAAGCAAATAAAAGCACACAGAAGAAAAGTCAGCTCATGAAATCTCCCAGACTCTTGCCTATTGAGTTACTAAAAGGATATAAGAGTGGCTTGGTTGAGACATAGTTTATTTTAACTAGTCAGGATTCAGCTCACAGCCAAACACTGAAATCATGGTTTGCCTTTGTAACTACTGGTTTCATTTCATTCTCTTTGTTGCCTGGGTGGATGTTGCCAGAGAACAAGGCAGGATTAAGTCAGCATTAAGTCAGGGTATCTGTATTCAGACATCATGTGAAACCACCGCTAAGACTGTGGCTAACTACCCAGTTTCAAATCCTGGCTTCAGATTCGGGTTTAATGGGCCCTCCTAACTAACCACAGTTGACAGTCACACTAACCGCAGTGAGTTTAAGCCACTGTTGTCCACATTGTCGGAATTCAGCCTTTAGCTGGCTTGTGTGCCTCTCTTTTTGTCCTGTTGCTAAAGTAGTGCTAGTTCAAATTCACTACTTGGAAACACAATAATTTGTCCTACACAATGATTAAGGGAATATAATCTTGTGACACACAGTGGCAATTCATTTCCCATTTAGAATATTAAATAGGCCACTGTGTGTGGGTCCTCCACCTCGCGTACAGCCTACAGTTGGGGAAGAGGGAAAAAGGGGTAAACGCTGCACACAAAAAGGGCAGGCAATTGCGGCAGAGAAGGACTAGTCTCACTGGAGTTCCCCATGTTTTGTTTCATTTTGTTTTGGAAAGCTATATGAGCACTCCATCAGGAAGCATTCAGTTTCTAAAACAATAGGGCAGTTAACATTCTAGATGCCCCAAAAAGTTTTAGAATGTTTTCAAAATAACACTGATGTGAGAGGAAGAACGCATCACAAATCTACAGCAATTGACACTGTACTAGCCAATACATGTCCCCAACACTAGTGTGATGTAGTAGTTAGAGTACCTGACTGAGGTCTGGAAGACCAGAAGGTGCCAAAAGCAGGCAAACCTCCACTGAAGCACCTCTATTCCCCAGCAGCACTCAATGGACTGGTGGGACAAAACAGGAGGGAGAATGACATCTGGCAACACCATGATATCATTTCTTTTAAAAAAAACAAATTATTTCATAAGTAAGACCAGGGCTATTTTTGGGCAGGAACACACAGGAACGGAGTTCCGGCTGGCTCCTGAGTTGGCCACACCCAACAGCAGAAACTCATTAGAATTGGCTACATTAGGGGTGTGTGGCCTAACATGCAAAGGAGTTCCTGCTACAAAAAAAGCTCTGGGTTTTGACAACAAGGTCAACAGAATAAGATGCAAAAGGGGTGTGTGGCTGGATGACCACACTGCTGGTAACATGGGGGTGCGGGCCTAATATGCTAATGTGCTGTGCTGTCAAGGGTGTGGCCTAATATGCTAATGAGTGTCTGCTGTTGGGTGTGTGCTAATGAGTTCCTGCTGGGCTTTTTCCACAAAAAGAGCCCTGAAGATATACAACCACAAAGACAGACAGACAAAGATACAGGTAGGGGGAATTCATTTGTATCATTATTTACCTAATTATTGACCTCATACTACCGTATATACTCGAGTATAAGCCGACTTTTTCAGCACATTTTTTGTGCTGAAAAAGCACCCCCTCGGCTTATACTCGAGTGCAGACCATCCCCCTCCAAAACAGAAGCAAAATGCCCTCATTCATCCTCGGGGATCGGTGCTGGTAAAGTGTCGGCCGCCAAGGAGGCAGCGAGCGCGCCTGGTGTGTGTGCCGCAGCGGCAGCATCTTCTTGCAGGAGAGAGCGAGCGAGCGCCCCGCTCTTTTTCCTCCTATGGGAAGTTTGGGGCTCCGCCTGACCCCAGCAGAAGCGGCGGCTGCAGCAGGTACGTGAAATTGCGAGTTTTGGAGACAGGCCCGGGGGAAGGGGGAGAGAAAAAGTTCTTTGTTTCACTTGCAGCGCGGCCGGCAGTGCGGGAAGAGGAGCTGGAATGGTGTTTTGTTTTTAAAGAAATCTTGGCTGGAGGGAGTGTGTGTGGGGGATCCCTTTTCTGTGTTTGGTTTCTCGTGTAGTTGACTAGACGATGGAGAGGCCGGGAGGGAGAGGAATGAGAGGCTCTCGAGTGGCAGGCGGCGCTTTTGGGGGGAAGGGGCAATCCGCGGGTGCAGTCTTCGCGAGGCTGACGACTTTGGGAGTCTGTCTCGTGGACATCGTAAGGAAACAGGAGAAAGATCGGGCTGCACAAGGCAGAGAGTGCCCGATCTAATTTACTGTCTCTCTTTGAAATAAATATTATGTGTTTTTAATGTAATTTTATTGGTGTCTATTATTTTTGAAATTTACCAGTAGCTGCTGCATTTCGCATTTCCCACCCTAGGCTTATACTCGAGTCAATACTTTTTCCCAGTTTTTTGTGGTAAAATTAGGAGTCTCGGCTTATACTCGGGTCGGCTTATACTCGAGTATATACGGTATATCCAAAACATTCATTTCTTTTAATCACCTTATAATTTTCATATATACCTTTTGCTTATAATTAAACATACAGTTCTTATTTCCTTTTATTTCGATTATATGTCTGGAAATTTTATATGTTATACTCTTCTGTCCATTTGTAAAATCTTGACCATGTGTCCTCAAAATTTTCTCTGCTATGTCCTCTCAAAATTGAAGTTAAATTGTCCATCTCTGCTGTTTCCAATATTTTATTTATAATTTCTTCCTTTGTAGGGGCTTCATTTCTTCTCCAGTGTTTCGCATATAATATTCTTGCTGCAGTCACTATGCGTATAGTAAGATAGAAGTCTTGTTTTTTCGTATCTCTCTGGTGCTATGTTCAATAAAAACAGTTCTGGTGTATAAGGTACAGTAGTTTCTAACACATTTTGTAACAATTCATGTATCCAATATTTTTAGCTATATCACATGTCCACCACATATGGAAAAATGAACCAACATTTTTTTGACATTTCCAACAATCATTTGGTAGGTCAGGATAAAATTTAATTAATTTATTGGGAGTAATATACCATCTATAAAACATTTTATATATATTTTCGTTATAAGAGATCGCTTTAGTAGTCTTTAGATTCATTTTCCATACCTGTGACCATTGGTCTAAAACCATGATGTAATTTCTGACTGTGTGACCGGAAATGACGTCACCAGGTCATCAGACACACTAGCATATAAATGCTAGACCATCTGGCAACAAGTTAATATCACTTCTGGGTACACAACTGAAAATTATCTTGCTTTATCATGGGGCACCATACAGATGAGTCTCAGCCCTTCCCCCAGTGTCCCTGGGATTGCCAACCAAGGACTGGCAACCCTATGGCAGGCTCAGTTTCAGACACTCACTCTGCCATGGAAGCTCACTGAGTGACCATGGACCAGTCACTTTCCTTCAGCCTAATGTACCTGACAGGGTGGCTGTTGTGAGCATAAACTGGAGCAGGGGACAAGATCATAACATACTTTGGGTTCCCACTGGGAAGAAAAGCAGAGTATAAATTTCTAAATAAATAAATATTTTTGCAACCATTGTGCACACTGTAAATACAAGAACAACCATTGTCCCTGCTGAAAAAGAAGTATCACATTTTCTCAGTAACAGAATATAGGGGGAATATTATCTCCCAACAACAGGTGGGGGGAGGATGTTTGGATTATCTATAGAAAATAAGGGATGCACATCAGCCTTAAGTCTCCGTGAGAAACAGTGGACTTTAAATGAAGTGGATAAAGTTTGTGCAATAAGTTATTTATTTAGAATATTGGGAAGAGATGTTAGATTTGAGTTGTTTGTTTTCTAATAACTTTTACAGTGGAAGCATAAGGCAGCGTTCTAATCTATTCAAACCTATTCCAGTTTGAAAAATAGCTGCAAGGAACAAGGAAATAATTGCGTTTACTAGATTGCCAAACAAGACCGGATTCTTTGATAATGTTTGTAATGATAAAGCACAGGTGACCTGCGGGTGTCAATAGAGATCTTAATCAAAAGAATTTGTAGTCTGTTACATAATGACTGGTTAACAATATATTCAGATTAAATTCACCACTCATGCTTTTAAAATGTCACTCTCTCTTGCCTCTGCACTCTTTTTGGTTGGGATTGAACCACTATGGTTGTGCAGACTATAAAATTTCTATGAATGTGAGGGCCAAACCAGATTGCCGCCATTTGAAAGTGATTTAGATTACAGTGTGGCAGGTTGAAGCACTTTTGTCCACACACACACACCTTATCAAGTGCAAAATGGCTGCCCCCACTGCCATTTCAGCCTTTGAAAAGGGGTAAGGATGGCAAAGAGTGCAGAGCTGTGGGCCCAACCTTGGGCCATCACAGCATCTTAAAATCTCTTTTAAACTGGCTGTGGCATCCTTGTGGTGACCAGAAGGATGTCATTACTTCTAATTTGGCCCTGACAGAGGAACTCTACTGGAATCAATCCTGATTTACTGTACACTGAAATCTATAGATTTGTCTTGAATTTCAGCCTTTTAAACTGCTTGTGCATATGGGGCCAAACATCAAAATATGCATTAAATGGGAGTGGGATATTTTATTTGCTGCACTGCAAAAGTCTGTTTCTGTCCTCAGATTTGGCAAAACATAGCACAGCAATGCAGGCATGTTTCACTCCACAAATATGAAAACAGTAGTTCACTTGTACCTTACTGAGCAAGTCACTATTGTTCAGTCTCAAATTAGGCATAGTTAGTCTTTCTTCCAGAATGTTTTGGCAACCCGCAGCAAGGTGAGCACACCCCAGCAACTTCTCCAGACCATGCGGTAGAGCCGATGGTGGTAGAGTCTCTTCCAGTGATTCTGTCTGTGG
Organism: Gekko japonicus; assembly: GCF_001447785.1. Classification (NCBI taxonomy): domain Eukaryota; kingdom Metazoa; phylum Chordata; class Lepidosauria; order Squamata; family Gekkonidae; genus Gekko; species Gekko japonicus. The sequence continues at coordinate 721,375 of NW_015169792.1, forward strand.
TTCCGAAGGATCCAGAGGAAGATGCCAGCCTGGAAGGAGTCTGTATCAACTTTGATTCCACATTCCCATCTGATTTGGGTGACGTGCCACTCAACTATGCTGCTCAAACCAGCGGACAACAGCACCAGCAACCACCCCTAGGAAATAACACTACTGAGAGAACTGAATATACGGCAGTTTTAAAGCCCTTTGAAAGTAGTTCTACTGTTGGAGCAGAAAAACCAAGAGTTGTGAAGCAGTCTAAAGTGAAAGCGGGGAATGGTAAACTGACTTTGGTCAACGACCCTCAGAATGGTGAAAAAGAGAGTCAGTTGTTTTCTTAAGACTGAGTTTGCAGTGCCAGTACAAAGTTCCATTAGTGGCAACCACAAAAGTCAACCTGATACCAGCAGGAGGAGAGAATTTGATGAAGAACCTCTGGAGAACTTTAGTAGCATGCCAGATCCAATGGATCCTACTACTGCGACAAAAACAGTCAAATCAGAAACAAGCAGTGATCTTTCTAGGTTTGAAGCTTTGAGAAACACCAATTATTTTGAAGTACCTACACTGATGTCTCAAATGGAATCTCACCCTCAGTTTCTACTTGAACTTCTTCAGGACCTTCAGGTGCTAGATTCAGACTATTTTAGACAAAGAGCACTGAAGGAGTTACAGGATGCAGTAGCCAGGCATACATCTGAAGGCAGCACAGAAGTAGAATGTCCAAAACCTCTGAACTCAATGGCATGGCCAAGATCCAATTTAGAACTTGCTCCCAGCAAAAGCCTTGCCACTACGGATGCTGAGACATTTGCGAAGAACTTTAACCCAGGAGGGCCTGCAATGTGAATTAACCGGATGTTGTATTCTCGTTAATGTTGATCCTAATGTTGTTTACTGTTTATTAATGTTAATATTGTTGTTTCTATATGTGTAAGTGACAGAACCAGCCCAGATCATGGTTATGCAGCCCTCATCAATGGGGTTCCTGATGGCTGGACCCCATGATTTGGTCCGGTGGGGGGGGTGTCATGATCTGGGCTGTGCCAGCACGGCCTAGCCAGCCCAGGAAGCCTGTGTAGCAGTGGGAGGAGGCTAAGCCTACAAATCCCAGGTTGGAGCCAATCAGAGAGGGAGATTCGGAATGGGACTGTTAGATTCTGTGTGAGGAGACTGTGGCACTCTGTGAAGGAGTCAGTCTTTAGCCGTGAGCCATGGAGAAAAGGGTGTCTTTCGTCTCCCTGCGGTTTAATCTCAGGAGAAAAGGCTGGTCTGGAAGAGGAAGATCCCTCCATCCTTCATCTCCCTGCGGCCGGGTTACAGAGAGGGGACGGCCGGGCTGGGAGGAAAGGATCCCACAGAGTGAGTTTAGGCAGGCTGTGGGCCTGGAAGTACCAGTAATAGAGAGCTGCGTTAGTTTATGTTTATTTTGTCTTTTCCTCACTGTTACACCTTTTTCAAAGCACCTTTTCTTGTCTTTTTTCTCCCCTGCCCAGTTCTGTAGTAATAAACGTTTTTTTAGTATGTTTCAACCATTCTCTGCCTGGGTCAATCACGCCTGTATTGCTCGGCTGTAAAAGGGGTTTGGGAAGGTACCCTAGGCCTCCCAAGAGACCATAAGTCCAGGGTGGTGGCTGCAGAAGGTGGAGACCCTGTGGGGTCATTACACAACCCGTAAGGTAACTATTGCGGAGTACTACATAAGTAAAACACAAGTAATAGCAAAATGGCAAGACAAAAGTGGTCCAAATTTACCTGGTGGAACTGATTATTTGTATATTTTGTACCAGGGTTCTAAACATATTATCTGGAAGGAAACTACATGAACAGTAGAATCATTTGGTCGACCTTTGTTAGGACTTTACCACCTCAATGAACTCTCAGCATACAGAAAACTAGCAAGTAATAGAGAAAACTAGACCAGAAACTTAACATACTAGCTTTCTTTTACCAGGAGGTTTTTAATGCCATTGAATGTTCAAATGTATGACCCCCTGCCTTCATCCTGAAGTGCTTGAAGTCCTGCAAGAGCTATACCGTAAGACCATGTAGCCCTGAGTGCTATTGATTTCAGTGAAATGTATTTTCACATTAAGTACTTAGGCTTGGTGTGGCAGTGTCCAGGGCAAAATGACTGAGCTGAGTAGTTAGACTAACAAAGCAGAGCAGGAACAATCCAGGATCAAATGCTTGCCGAGCATTTCTTCTGAAATACATCTGTAATCACTTTGATGCTGAAAAGTTCCAG
>NW_015169792.1:723664-784326 GCF_001447785.1 Gekko japonicus
GAGGATAAAGGGAAACTCTGGAAATTGCATTTATAATTCATCAGAAATAATGCCAACTGCCAACCACGCATAACCCGACATGTGATCTAGTATGCAAAGGCGGGGGGGGGGGGGATCCCAAGTCCCGCAGAAAGCAAATTTTAAAATGCCAGTTATTGTGTTTGATGCCTTGTTTAATACAAATACCTAAGTCTGACCTTGGTTTTTTTCACTTGGAAGCCAACTGTGAGCTTGCTTGAAATGCTGAGAACTTACATTTGTCTGCTCTTTGGGAGTTCAGAAACCCTGTTGAATATTAGTATACTTGAAGGATGGAAGGGGCAGGCAGGCTGGCTTGGTAGAACACTGCTCTGAGTCAAGTTTTCCAAATCTTTTGGTACAAAGATGACAGCCACATCCAAATTTGTCTGGAATCTGCAAGAGAGATCACATAATTACCAGTTCAACTTGGGAGTTTATTTCTGTGTGCATGGATCGCACAGCATCAGGACTGAGTCTTGTGGGCTAAGATTTTCTGATCCTTATTAAAAAAATAGTGACTCTGTCCCATCTGTTGCTTATCAACCTACTGCACCTTCTTCACTGTTAGGACTACTTAGCAAGCCAGGCAGGCATTGTGTCAAAGCCAAGCTGCCTCTTGGGGGTAGATAGGTGGCTATGTAGTTGGTCAGATGGTGGAGTCCACACTACAGATGTCAGCCCAAATATCATGCCACCTACTGCCAGATTTCTGCTCCTGCAGACATATAAACATTTAAATAAAATAAGTAACATTCCAGTATGGACCAGCTCTTTGCTGCTTTACTACTGCTTTCATGCATATTCCAGAGCATAAGCACCAACAAGGTTTCCAAATCACCTGGTGGGTTCCAGCTACCATGCTGGAATCCATTACCTGGGCTCCTCAGAAGCAGGGTGTCCAAAATTCAACTACAGGCAGCTTGAATTTAAAGGGAGTGTTTGATTCCATGATTTCTGTGAGATTTTTCTAAATCTGGATGCGTCCAACGCAGCCTGATCTGGCACTTACTTTATTTCCAGTGAAGCAGTTGTCTGAATGCTTCACTACAAGATCAACATGATCCTCACTCATCTTGTATAAGTTTTATGACAACACACTGAGCTCTACCAGTTTGGTTTAGTGGTTAAGTGCCCAGACTCTAATCTGGGAGAGCCGTGTTTGATTCCCCACTCCTCCACTTGCACCTGGCTGGATGACCTTGGGCAAACCGTAGTCCTGATAAGAACTGTTCTTGAAAAAGAGCAGTTTCTGTCGAGCTCTCTCAGCCCCACCTACCTCACAGGGTGTCTGTTGTGGGGTGGGGGAGGGAAAAGAGTTTGTAAGCCACTCTGAGACATCTTTGGGTAGTGAAGGGCGGGGTATAAATCCAATCTCTTCTCTTCTTCTTCTTCTTCCTATTTTCAGGGACAGTTTCAGTTTCCTACAGGTAATCGTTGTCCGCATTTTGCCTTTGGGGGCAATATTGTTTTTTGCTCTTTTCCTGGTCTCTAGAAGTGAAACACACACGAAGAAAGAGAAAGACACAATGGCAGTACACTATTTCCCTTTCTGTCCCTCACCCTCAGTAACTGTCCTATGGTAAATAGTAAATGTTGGTGTATGTGTTTGAATGACATCAGCACAGCCAGGTCCACTGTGAGATGAAACATTGTGCTAAATAGTTAAGGTCAGTTTCACACTGCACAGCCAGAAAACTGCAATACTTAAGGGAAGCAGGGTATCTTAGCCAGTGATCCTTGCTATAAAGAAAATTGCTGCAATGCAAATAGTCCCTCAGTTTTCATTGATAAAATTATTATTTATTTATATGACTTTAAACTGCCCTCCCCCAGAAAAACCAGGCTCAGGGCCATGCACAACAGGATGACAAATATAACATCTTTAAAATGAATTAGAACTGATAAAAACTCAATAATGAAAGGTATGAAGTTGTGATACAAGCTTATAAGGAAACCCTTGGATGACAATTGCAAGTGGCAACCCTGATCATGGTAGCCCATCTCTTGACACTGCAGAACAGATGAAAGTATTGGTATAAAGAGCACCAATCGGTGCATCACTTGGTCTCTTATTGTACAGAGCTACTAAATTCTCCCAGCATTCTCTACAGACTCCATTTGTATAATGAATTCATACATTTTAAAACAATGCATTCTTTTAGCTTAACTCTCATGCCAGTCCCTAAGGAACTCTGGGAGTTATTGTTTAGTGAAATTGTGAAGAGTAGCCACACAGTGGAAGGATATATATCTGGTCTGGCTGAAGGTGCAGAAGCAAAATTTCTCGTGTCACCCAACACTGCAAAGAAATATGCACTCTTATGGAACTGAAAGGTGAGAAGGGACCGACATCTTAGCAAATCATTGTGGGTTCAGAAAAGCACAAAAAACAAATTTGTGAAACACGTGCAAATTCAAAGGTATCTATCCCCAAATCATTCTTGGATATCTCTTACCTTCTTGCAGCTGTCTCAAAGCACAATTTGCTGGCTGCATTCATTTTTACTGGTGCAAAATGGAAATGAACTATTATGATAATACATCAGAATGGCATGTCTATAATTGGTGCAGAGACCAAGTGAACAGGACGCCAGGTCACAAATGTGCTTCCTTTCCTATAAAAAGATGAACATTTATTGACAGATTAAGTATAGTGCTCTGATTAACCTTGTGGAACTATCAGAGTTCACAATAAATATTTATCTTGGTGTACTTCTATCAGCATGTACTCTGAAAAAACTGCTTTTGGCCCCAGGAAGAGTGCTACAGAAATTTAAGAAAACATTCTCAGAATACATGGAGGAAAGAATCAGAATGTTAAGCATATTCTCTGCTTTTTTAGGGTTTTCGTATGCACAGTGAACTCTGTATATTGTATTCCATCTTTCATATGAGCACAGAGAACTCTATACCTACAGGTAATAGATCTGCAGCTGTTCAGCATTTTAGTGTGTTCTGTGTGATTTTCTCTTCTTCTTGTTAATTGTTGGCATTATTTATTAGTATTAAAATAACCATGGTTTGGATCCAAATCCATTTAGCAAAAACCTACAATTTTTTCTTCTGCAGGCCAGCTGCCAGTCAGTGTTCTTCTGCAGCAGAAAGGAAGGCTTGCAATGATTGACAGGCTCCTAGACTGTGGGAAGGGACAACATGAGTCTTGTATTGCACCATAAACAAGGGTCTATAACACCACCATGAAGAGTTCTTTTTACAGATGTGTAACTAGTATTTCTGAGATAAGGCTTCATTTTAACTACCAGTAATAGCATGCTTATGGGTTTGGGTGTCAACAGAGGCTTGATACTGCAATTTTCAAAGTCTCCATCAAACTCCAATAGACTTCTCAGAGAATACAGTCTTATCTTGTGTCTGCAGGGGCAGGGTAGATCACTGGACTTAACTCTCTTCTATGAAACATCAGCAGATGAATCTTACTCTGGATCATTAAGAAAGATGTAAGAGAAATTATGCCACACAAGTCTTGGTTCAGTCACTCATGACAAATTTTCTTGTTATTGATAATACTAGGAAGAGAAGATGTACATGTAGGCCACAATCCAACATGTAGTAATATGTTTAAGGCTAGAATCTTAGTTTGCTTCCGCATGGTGATTTTTCTCTGGTTTGGCATCCAAACTGGAACACTTTTTTTTACTATCCTCATGACATCATGATCTAATTGTGCTCCAGTTACATGTACTCAGTGTGCTCTTTCCCCAAACCTGCCTTGCTGCAATCTTTTGGGGAAGAGCACATTCCAAGTGCATCAGCACACCATCTGGATGAGCAGTTGTGTATTTTCAAGGGTACCACCCACTGCAGTGCCATTCTTTCTTTCAATTTCTTGCAGCCGCCATTTTCCCCACCCTGGCACTGGAGTGTTTCTTGAGGGCTTTTAAAAAAAAATTAATAATTGCTGTTGCGGGACCTTTGAGAACGTGCACCGCATTTGAGCAATTCTATTAAAGCCATCACAAAGCCCTCTAGTGGCACAGTGTGGGAAGAATGCAGGGAAGATGGTGGCTGATGCAGGAAAGTGCACAGAAAACTCCCATGTGGTAGCTCTGTTGCCAGTATGAATGCCTCTGCATATTTTGCAGAAGTGGCAGATGCAAATTGAAGAATTCTCATCATATGGATGCAGCCTTATATACACTAGTTTGGATTGAAGTTCTATTGGTCTTACTTCTGAGTAGAAATGCTACAGTTTGCTTATTGTTTGGTCTGGACCATAGCTAAAGCAGTAGAAAATTCCAGCAGCAGTATAAGGTTCAGGCTAATAATAATTTTTGTGATCTTTCTTTCATGACAAAACTGTCTTTATTCTATCAGCATACTTTAAAATGGTTTACTCCTACTACTAATTTGTATACTGAATACCCAGCAATGAAGATTCCACGTACAAACAATTACAAGATGAAATCCACTGCTGCCCAGCCTTGCAAATAAATCTATTTTTAAGTTACTAGAGTACACTTACCTAGATTAGTTATTTGTGACATAAAAGAAAGAATTTGGATCTGTAAAGCTTCCAGTTCCTATTTACCAGGAGCCCTCGGCAGATGTTTCATTCCATTCAAGCAAACCTGGAGTTTGCCAGCTGCATATATTGGGAGTGCATGTGACCCCACAATGCACACAGGCAGTACACATCATCTCTTGGGAACTGGGTGACATGTGGATTTTCCATGCATGTGCTGCTTCCATCCATGCAAATCAGAACCTTGATTTTCCAGATTTCTGATTTATGTGAGTGGAAGCTGTAATGTGCATGGAAAATCCATAAGATTTACATGAGATAGTGAATGTGCAGTTGCTAGTTCACCTGAACAGAACATCTGCAGAGCTCTAGAGATTTACCAGGTAAGGAATGATTTGCAAGCCTGCTGCTACCTAAAGGTTACTTTACAGTGCTGTAAAAGCAACAGGATTTCACCTGTCCAGTGGGGACAGCTTCAGAAAAGCATTTTAATCACTTAAAGTCTGTAGCAGAAGGGTTGCCAGCCCCCAGGTCTGGGCAGGGTTTCCCCCGCTTCTGAGGGCTCCAATCCATTCATACCACTTCAATCAATCCACCACCAGCCAGCTGTCTGGTGGGGAAGCCCTGCCCCCAAGCCACGGCCACCCATAGCCACCCCTTTCCCTCCCCTCCTGCAGAGATTTAAAGGGCTTCAGCTGATTGGCAGGGAGCACGTGGCCAATCAGCTGGAGGACCTTTTAAATCATTCAACAGGGAGGGAGAGGGGTTGTTGCCGGCCACAACTCCACTCACAAAAGGACCCAGGTACTCCCCACCGATCAGCTGGAGCCCCTTAAATCTCACAGGAGGGGAGGAAGAGGGGTGGCCATGGGTGGCTGCTCTTGGGGGTGGGGCTTGGGGACAGGGCTTGGGGCAGGGTTTGGGGTATCCCCACCCACCCCCAGAATGCCCCCCAAATGCCCCTGCTGACGTGATGAGAGGACCTGGCAACCCTAGCAAAAGATGACAGTGATCCACTATGAGATTCAGGAGTAGACAGTAATGGCAATGTGTGGCAGCAGTGAAAAAGGCAAATTCTATGCTAGAGATCATTAAGAAAGGGACTGAAAATTAAGCTGCCAACACCAAAATGCATTTCTATAAATCCGTGGTGTGGCCTCATTGGGAATACTCTTTATAATGCCGGTCATCCCCTTTTAAAAGAGGATATTTCTTGTAGGGAAGCAACTAATTAAATCACTTCAATCAATCGACGAATCAATCCTAGAGCTAGAAATAGCACAGAGAAGGGCTACCAAAGTTATCTGCTGTGATAAAAAAGCAGTTGGGCTTTTTGAAAAGGCATCTAAGATGGGACACTGTACCTGGTGTGAAGAAAAAGGATGGAGAGAACTCCCATCAAATACTAACACCTGAGATTGTCCAATGGAATTGATTGGCAGGAGAGCGAGGACAGACTAAAGGAGGTACTTACTTTACTAATGTCTTTAGAATTCACAGCTCTGAGATGCAGTGACTGACACTGGTTTACATAGCTTTAAAAAAAGGGAGTAGATACATTCATGGAAGTAGTTCATTGCGATTAGTCATACAGGCTAAATGGAACATCCATTTTCAATATGTCATTAATACCAATTCTTGCAGAGGAGGGCTATTGCTTACAGTATTTAGCCTTCCTCGCATTCACTGAATACTGAAGTCTTGTCGCCTATTTTACTTAGCCCTGTAGACTGCCCAGGAAGTGGCAGGCTGTCTCCAAAGTGAACCTTAATGATCTGCTGATATTGCCTGGCCATTCATCCATGCACTACACCTAGCCCACCTTACTTCTTGCATTCTCCTTCTTGCTCCAGCCAGAGTCTTCCTCTCTTGCAGCCCTTCTAGTAAGCCCTCTGCCTTTCTATTGGCTTTGGTTTGCATAGACAGCAGGAATCCATATCTCTAGATGGTGCTAGACCTGGTTGCCTAGGAGGTGAAAGTGCTGTCCAAGTTAGCCACCTAGGCTTGCCTTGTGGAATGGCTACTCTGGAAGCATCTTCTGCCATTTGGAAAGTGCATGAGAAATGACAGATGTTTAAAGAGCAATGAGTAATATATTCAAAGAGAGTAATCAGCACAAAATGGCTGAGAGTGTTAGGAAAACAAAGAGCGTGACTTTTGTCTTGCCCTGCATTGCATAAGAAAGCCCCTTATCATAGTTAACTATTAATTGGCATGAGGACATATTATTGGAATGCTCATTTGCAAGGGGCTTTCACTCAAGGACTAACGGATTTGGGTTTCAACAAATCCACAGGCATTTCTTTTTCATTTAGTTGGGACTTTCATTCTGCATTTACTTACAAGCTCTTGTTTTCTCATGAGTTTAATCCTATTATCTAGACTCTGTTTAGACAAATGTCATCTTTTTTTATCTCAGCTCAAACCAGCACAAATCCTTACGTTGGTGGTGGAAGGGTACTTTAGGCCTCCTTTAATGTGTATTTGCATCAGCTTGCAGAGAGCTAGCATGGACTTTGTTTTAACCACTAAGACCCAGAGGTTTCACATTCATACATCAAGAGTGTTTCTCTGGAAAAGTAACATGAGAAGCAATCCTTAATAACTTAGGGGTAAGTTCACCCATTCAAATGTATTTCCTTGATGACTGCAGTATCAAACCATAACTTGTGTGTTAGCACCAATCAAGGCCCACAGATAGAACTTCTTTCAAATCTATATGCTGCCTCTCCAGAGACCTGTTTGAGGTGGCTCATAGCTAAAACAATAAAACAAAACCAACAACAGCATAAAAGAAACACTGAGCAGCCTAAAGTGATACTAATAAAACAGTTCTCATGTCAGAAACAGACCATAAAACAACTAAAAGAGACAGAACTCTTAGATAAAAGCCTAGGTAAAAGGATTTTTCTGGCCCGGCATCTAAAGGAAAGTAAGATAGGTGCCAGGCCAGCATCATCAAGGAGAGCCTTATGAATGTGAGGTGCCACCGCTGGTCCCAGGTGACCACCCACCTCACCTCTGCAGGTAAAGCACAGATAGCAGAGATTAAGAAGATCTTAACCAGTGGGCTGTACAGTATTATTTTAGGTGCAATTTCTTTTCAAGGGAGCCAGTTCACAGATGTCCCATGTGAGTCTTCAAGGACTGGTTCCCATGTTTCAGTACTTCAAGACTGCTGTATTGAGTGATGAGTTGCATGTTTGGATCAGCATTCCCAGATGTAACACCTTACCTCATCTACGGTACCCTGCAACAAAGTTATCTCATGCATTCACCTGCCAGTCCTCATAGGAAAGATCTCATAAGTATGTACGTCACATGATGACAACATCACAGGATGCCCATGCATATATGAATGTGCCATCATGGGTAGCATCATAGGTTTAACTTCTCTGTCACATTCCATCAGACCCAATGCTTTTCAGTAGAGTCAGTTCATACATTTAGCTGTAAGCCATCAAGAGTAGAATAATTAATGTACAGAAATATTTGAACCAGACCCATGTGTACTGCAACCAAGTGTAGAGAAATCAAGTGATGTACATATGTCCATGTCCCAGAGGAAACCTTAAGTAAGCATTCCCATGCCTTCTACAACTCGCTCTGAAGCTTGTACATGCATAGTAATATTTTTCTTTACTGACGTTTTTGGGATTTACAATGCAATCTGATGTACAGTTACTTCCATCTAAACCTGTTGATCTTAGTGGGTTTGTGTGTGTGTGTGTGTTATGTGCCATCAAGTCACTTCTGACTTATGGCAACCCAATTAATTAATGACCTCCCAAAAATCCTATCATTAACAGCCTTGTTTAGGTCTTGCAAACTGAAGATTGTGTCTTCCTTTATTATTCCCAGTGGGCTTAGACTGCTTATAATTACCAGTGGGCTGAGCCTGCTTTGGCAGGGAGGGCAGGGTATAAATCTAATAAAAAAAATAATAACTCTGCATATGCTCACAGTTACAATATAAGGCAGCTTCTTATGTTCCAATGTCCAAGTGGTGGACACTGCACATAGCAGCTATGATGCACAACATTGTTGATCATCGTATGGATTCTTCTCCATATCATGGACAGGGTCTCCATGTCTGCACTGCAGACCGTATCCATGTTAAATGAGTTGAAGATGCTGTGAGCCATTAGCAGAAGTTCTGTTTTTCTGTTTTTATGAGGCTTGTATACAACAGCAGCTCTGAGCAAGGGCTGGTCATTCTGGTTTGTTTGTTTGTTTCAGTTTCACACTGTTTGCACAGCACTGGCTTGCTAATGAGGGGATGCCACCTTTGGAGGGGGTCAACGTTGATAGCACGTGGATGACTCTCAGACCTTCAGAAGTCCCCAAAATACAAACTGATTTTTTTGTTTTCCAGAGTTGTTGCCTGTGGTTGAGAGAGATGGTTCTTGAAAGCCTTTTTTGTGAGTGTTTGTAGATTTAGAGGTGGGATCTTGTTAACTGTGGATGGTCTGACCTCAACACGTGCCTTATGAAAGGGCTGTCTATCTATTTATTTGCATGCCATGATGGAATTTGGTTAAGCATGGAGGATGAAAAATTAATTTGAGCATATTTTAATGAGTGTACCAACTTCAGCTTCTGGAGCTCTATGCCTAGGAATAAACTTCTGGCAATATATCTGCATTTTGTGCTGAAGGTCCCACCTGGCTGCTGTATATTTGCTGGAATAAAGGCTGCTAGTATTGAAAGTGCCACTGGGCTACTTGGTTAAGCTATTGCCATATCTTCTGACACTCCATTTTAGAATGTTTAATTGTACTTATTGGTTGCAGGGTTGGTCTTAACCAATAGGCATCAGGGGCAGCTGCCCCAGGCCTTATGTGTGTGGGGGGGGGCTGCCTATGAGCCTGTCCCCCAACAGAGGGGGCACTTGGCTCTGTAGTAGCAACTCACACCCATCCCATCCAAGGCTTGGGCAGCCAGCTTTTGGTGGTAGATGCAGCTCCGGCCTGCCTCACATGGGGGTGAGGGCCATTGGATCCCAGTGACAGGGTAGGCCTGGCAGGAGGGGTGGCAGTGATTGTGGGGGCCCATCCCGGATGTTTGCTGAGAATCACTAAGACCACCCCTCACTGGTTGAGGTTTTTAGGCTGACTTTTTTTACTATGCGTATCCCTTTAATGTATTTTCCAGCAAAGTGACTAAAAGTGCTATCCTAAGGAGATGTACACCCTTCTAAGTCTGCTGACTTCAGGAGGGTATAACTCTGTTTAGGATGAGACTGTATTTATGATAATAAAATCGTAATTACGATAATAAAATCATAAAATAATAATAATAAAATCAGGGCTGGGAATCCAAAAGGCTATGCAAAGTGTTTTGCATAGGCAACCCCCTTACTATTCACAGTTCCTTGTGTCCCCCTCAAGAAGAAGAGAGAAGACAGAGGTTGGATTTATACCCCGCCCTTCACTATCCAAGGGAGTCTCAGAGTGGCTTCCAAACTCCTTTCCCTTCCCCTCCGCACAACAGACACCCTGTGAGGTAGGTGGGGCTGAGAGAGCTCTTGACAGAAACTGCTCTTTTTCAAGGACAGCTCTTATCAGAACTATGGCTTCCCCATGGTCATCCAGGATGAGAACCTGAGCAGCTTGTGTGCTCCCATGGAAAGCACTTCAGGCTTACACCCATTGGTCCTTTGGATTGTGACATGTGGTTTTGTAACACTTTTATTTCTGGGAAGAATATTGCAAACTAAAAAAGTACTGATTAGCAGGACATTTCAAAACCCCACTATTTAAAAAAAGGAACTCAGCTCATTTTAGAAATGCATCTTGGACACGTTTGTAATTTATTTCAACCCTTCCAGTAAGACAAATACAATTTTATAGTTGAAACCGGCACGACTTGTTTGTGTGACAGATGCTGAGGATTTGAGACTTGCGCTTTTTCAGCAAGGCATGGCTGCAATCTTCTCTTCCAGATAACCAGTGGCACAGGAGATAAATACATCTGGGCAGAAGTCAGAGAGCTTCTTTAATATCAGCTCAACCTTGTTCTGTGAGCTAAGCAGAAATGAATTATCATGGTTACCTGTAGCATGAGGAGGAGAGAGCAAGGCTGCTCCTAGGATAACAGAAGCTTCCCTTTGACTTAGTAATATATCCATCTACTATATTCCACTCCTCTTTTCTTTCATCCGGCTGTATTGTCTAATGGGTGTGTGACTTGCAAGCAATGCTGGAGCATTCTCATCATAAATCGTCAGCTCTCTTCACTCCATGTAATGGATATGGTCAAAACCCAATGGGTCCTTCCATAGAATGGCTTCCCAATGCTGAAGACCCAAAACGTAAATTGTGGTGTTGCATATTTTGTAGAAATTTGGGGTTGTTTTGACAAGATGCTCATCCCATGGAGCTGTTGTAACAATTTAAAATCCACAAGCACACAGATATCTCATCCTGGCTGGGTAGGTTTTGTGAAAATGGCCACTCTAGATGGCCCCACAAATATTGATACAGCAATGCTTTGAAATGAAGCCATAGAGAAGTAGATTTCATAATGCTACAGCACGGTCTCAAGACCTTCTCAGAGTTCTAGGATTAGAATACTCCAGATAAAATCATAATAAATAGCAAATCACCAGCATGCAACCATAATTCCTGTTCTGTTTCTTCACCTACAGGTTGATGACCAAATGAAGCTGCTTCAGAACTGCTGGAGCGAACTCTTAATTCTCGATCACATTTATCGGCAAGTGGTACATGGGAAAGAAGGCTCCATCCTTCTTGTCACTGGGCAACAAGTGAGTGCATAATTATGGATGTGGATTCATTATTAACATTCTTCCAGTACAGTAGGGATTTTAACGAGATCAGAAATATTCCCATGTTCCACTGAAGAAACTTTCTATTGACTAGAGATATGGATTACATTGCAAAACTTTTATTTCCATATAAGCATTCATGGACTAGAGCCCACTTTCTCATATCTGAGTCATAACTACCATTGTACATTTTCCCTAGGGATGTCCCTACATTAGGTAGAGAGGTGTGTTCTGATATTCTGCACCGCCCAGGCATGCATGGGCTCAATTTGAATTGGGACAGTGACACACAGAGGGAGCCCCTATCTTCTACCTGCACCATTGTCCTGACCTAAAAATGGCCCTCAGGGGCACCAGTTGCCCTGCTGGAGCTGCTACGGTTGCCAGCCTCCAGGTGGACCCCCACAGATCTCACAGAATTGCAACTGACCTCCTGACGATAGAGATCAGTTCCCGTGGAGAAAATGCCTGCTTTGGAAAGTTGAATCTATGATATTATACCTTGCTAAGGTCCCTCCCCAAATTCCAACCTCACCAGGCTCCACCCCTAAATGAGAATTTTCCCAGCCCATAGTTGTCAACCATAGGGGCTGCACATGTATTGACGTTACATTTCCACAATGGGAAATGGTACAGCAGGAGATCTAAGTAGGGTTGCCATCTCTGGGTCAGGAAATACCTGGATATTTTGGGGGTGGAGCCTGAAGAGGGCAGGGTTTGAGAGGGGGAATTCAGTGGGTATAATGCTACAGAGTCCACCTCCCGAAGTGGCCATTTTCTCCAGGTGAACTGATCTCTGTCACCTAGAGTTCAGTTGTAATAGTGGGAGATCTCCAGCCATCACCTGGAGGTTGGCAACACTAGGTCTAAGTCCACCCTCTTTACCAGGGGTCATTTCGTAGAAAAAGAGTTAGGGGGACTCATTAGCATAACTCATTAGCATATGCCACACACCCTGACCACCGGAAGTGTGTCCTCCCCACAGCCGGCGGCGACCTCAAGCGGGCACCAGCAGGGAGCTCCAGGCCCCGCCCTCCCGCACCTCACCTGGGGGGATGGCGTCCCCCCGCGTCCCCCCCCAAATGACCCCTGCTCTTTACATTCAATCCAAATTGGGCCAGCACAGAACTGGAAAGCTTGGAACTCCAGAACATTCTTCTCCATCTGACCTGGGGATCTCCCTGGAAATAATGTAATGCGTAGTTAGTCCTTCAGTATAAATACTTACTAATGGTCATTTTATGTAAGAAGATGAGGAAAAGACAGTAGGGTCAAGGAGCCATAAAATGTAACATGTACTGGGTGAAACATATGTACATACGTACAATGATTACATTACAGCACAAGTAAAGGACATGGATACTAGGAACAGTATCCAAAAATCCAAAAATAATAGGTAAACATAAAAACAGATTTGAATATCAGCATTGTTAAATACCTACTAATATCACATTTTGAATGACATATGGTAAGCCAGAAGTGTGATTTTGCAACAGGACATCTCTAGCAAAAGAGAAATCAGTAAGTTTTCACTTTCCTTTATTCCTTTATTCATTGGTTTATATCTTGAAAATGTTTATATTCTGCTTTTCTGTCTATCTCAAAGTGGCTGTAAAACTCATGCTGCTTTGTGTTTAGAAAGTGTTGGCATAGTAGGACTGGAAGTGGGCAATATCAATAAAAGAGACATTTTGAAAAAAAACACAAAGGCCAACATTTATGCAGCTAAATATTGCTGGACATGATTCCAAAACATTGTTAGGTTCAATAATTTGCAGCATAAGGACTAGAGATTTGTATAGTCTATAATCCCTCTGCCCAGTGTGGACCCATGTACTGAACTCAACATTATGGAACTTGCATTTCTGACTTCACGAAGACAGTCTCGAAGATTGGTTGGTAGCGCATACACAGATTTTAGAAGTGAGACTGAGGAGAGTTTCCACTTGTCAGGAGCAGGGCCTTCAGTGCCAAGGATCAGCTTTCTCTTGCACACATGCTCAGTTATCCCAACGTCATGGGGTACACGATTCTACCTTCTCCAGTTTTAGTTTCACAATGACCCTGTGAGGTAAGTTAGGCTGAGGGAGAGGTCATACTAACTGGGGATTTGAACCCAGGCCTCCACACTTAACAAATATTTTATCGTGCTGGGGGGCAACAGTCGGAGAGCTTCTAGTGTCCTGGCCCCACTGATGGACCTCCTGATGGCACCTGTTATTTTTAGCTACTGTGTGACAGAGTGTTGGACTGGATGGGCCATTGGCCTGATTCAACATTGGCTTCTCTTATGTTCTTATGTGGGTGGCATAATTCAGCTTGTTTTAAGTACAGGGCACGTATATGGCCAAACTACACTACCTAGACATTATTGTCCTGGGCACGGAGAACCAATGTTCCCTCTAAGCTGCAGAGCCTTGTGAGCAAAAATGCTACTTTGTGAGCTACTGGCATTAAAGTTGTGAGTGGGCAATTTGACTAATACATAAATTAGTTTGCTCTGGAGCCATCCTTCCTGAGCAAACACAAAAATGTGTGAGCCGGAGGCTAAAAACCTGTGAGCTAGCTCACACTAACTCATCTTAGAGGGAACACTGCTCAGAACCTGCAGCTAAGTGCCTGAAATATGGGCTAAAATGAGCTAGTGAGATATTTTGAGTATATAAGGGATGTGGAAGGCCAGTCAGAACAGAGAATCAAAAATCCCTTTAGAAGTCAAACATAATAGTCAGAGAGAGCACAATTCACTGAGAAGTCCTCTGCCATAAGCCCAGCCAAAAAAATGACTTTGACTTGCACATGACCACCACGGTAGCTTTTCAAAGCTCAGAATAATTTTAGTAGGGGTTGGTGGGGGTTCCCCCATGCATTGTCCCCATGTTTATTTATAATTTCCAAGATCCTCTGCAAAGTAAATGAGAGTAACAAGGCAAATTAAATGAGAGCTGTACCCTTTGAAAATTTATTTAGGCTCTAATGGAAAAGAATGTCCAGTGTCATGGGAAGGCAGTGTGTATTTTGTACATTTTATGTCTGATTCAAAGTGAAACCAAATGATGGTCCACTGGCATTTAAGTAGCTGAAACCTAAACCGGCTAGATGTATATACATACGAGAAAACAGTTGCTTGTTTGGACTACAGAACCCTGTGATGCAGTTGCTATATAGAGTTTGCATAGGGAGCCTTCGCCCTAATTTAAACCATGTAAGATATCCCTTTGTGCTTAAAGAACTGTTGTATGTGCTGTGCAAGAGGCAGAAAAGACACATGTTATATGTGAGGCAAGTAAATCAGCCCTTTGAGCAAAGCGCCATTAACTGTGGCCACAATCCAGCCAAAGTGAAACAGTTTTAAATTCTATTCCAAACTGTACAAAATGCCTGGATAGCCGGTAAATGAGTGTGAGCTGCAAAGACAAAGCAGACCATTTAATCACAGTTGGACAATGGGGCCCTGGGCTTAAGAACGCTGACTACAAATTGTTGGGTGCACTTGGAAATTGCATTTTATTAACACAGGCAGAGATAGGGCCTCAGGTTCAATCAAAAATTATATCTACGTAAGCCAGATTCATCTTGGGCCTTGCCCCTGTGGGCTGTCTCCAGCCCTGGCCTTAGGTCAGTTTCTGATGCTGTTTGCCACTGTATAATTGGCAGACTTTCCCCCATCAACATTGAACTTTGAGTAACTGAAGGAATGAGTAATGCAAGGAATTCTGAGTAATAGAGGAAATATTGAGTAGTAGAAGGAATACGACATGCGCAGACTGAGATCAAGGAAACAACCTCAACTGAGAACAAGGAAACAACCTATTTAGTACTTCTCCACTCCACCCCGGGATGAGCCACTGCTAATCATTGCGATACACAGGGCTCTAGTCGGGGGGGAGCTCTCAGGTACGGAGCTCCGGAAGAGAACCTCTAGGGGGCGGGGCGGTCACGTGGTGAAGCCCCGCCCCCTTCTTTACCCTGCCCTCTGCTTCGATCCTCATTCCGTTTGGGAATGAGGATGAAGCAGGAGGGTAAGTAGCCGAGCCTTCTGACACACTTCTGGTGATATCAGGGGGTGTGGCCTTCTGTCACTTCCGGTGATGTCAGGGGGCGTGGCATATGCAAATAAGTTATGCTAATGAGTTATGCTAATGAGCTCCGGCAGCTCTTTTTCTACAACAAGACCCCTGGCGATACAACGATTACAGGTTTTTTCTGATAAATATAGAGGTTAACTGTAGGGGAATCAAGCCAACTTGGAAATTTCCACACTAAGTGCGTATCATGATACTCATGCACCCACCTACGGCCCTATGAGTCTAGCAAGCCAGGAACCAGTCAGCAGTACAGTTCTAGAGAAGCAGTCAAGAGGGCAGGCCCTCCCTAAATCCACCCTTGTGTATCACAGATCTCCGTTTCCCTGTGCAGTTTGAGGCATTTGTGCAACAAACTGGCTCCTTATGAAATAGACTAGAACAATACTTTGATGATGTTGCTGTATGTGTTACACATTACTTTCTCAACTGCTTCTGCAGAGTGATGTCTTTGCATCCTCCACATCACACCACACCAGGGGTTAACATCCAGTGCTAGTTACCCCCTCCCTGATCCTCCTTGTTGTTTCCATGCCAGTGTTGGATGTCAGGATCTAAGTCAGGTGAGGATCTTGTCTCACTTTCTTTGCACCATAATGGCAAAGAGAAGGCACAAGAACGATACTTTACAATAGCAGTTACAGATTGGAGACCTCTCTTTGTAGTCCACCCTCCTCCACAGATTTTTCATCAAATTTTTATGTAGGAAGGAAGTGATCAGAGATAAGCAGATTGGGTTGCTTACTCCAGTTTAGAAATTTCCTGGAGATTTGGAGGGTGGAGCCTGGGGAGGGAGGGGTTTGAGGACAGAAGAGACTTCAGCAAGATATAATGCTACAGAGTTCACACTCCAAAGCAGGCGTTTTCTCCCAGGGAACTGATCTCTGTAGTCATCATCACATTTCACCATTCATCCATTTAGACACCCTAACATAGATCTCCTTGCTGGTCCTTTCAACTGGAGATGCCAGGGAGTGAACCTGGCCCCTCCCCAATAATATTAATAATAATTGCTTTTTAAAAACCTGATAAAGTAGCATGGGTGCATTTTTCTTCAACCCAATTTTTTTTAAAGCAATGAATGGTGTTTATAAACTGCACATAGTTGCAACAGGTTCCCCTGGCCCCCCGCCCCATCGTGTGCCAGTGGTCAGTTTTCACACTGATTATTCTACACACCAGCAGTGCAGAGTACAGTGATTCACATATGCCATAATTTCCAGTTTCTGTTTCTGACAACCAAGAATACCCATGAAAGAGGATCAGCAGGCAAAATCCCACTCCTCTCTGTGTTCGTGATCCTTATATATGCCTGTGATATCCTTACAACGCTACTATTAAAAAGGGAACAAGCACAGGAAATTGTGACTCAGATTTTCTTTTCATAATGCACTAACGGTTAATAAACATATAAGATGTTTGATAGCACTTTGAAGAGTTATCAACTATTTGCATATTAGAACTAATTAGCAACCTCCATACCGCCATCCGGTGGGAAAGGTCTGCTGGCAACTTAATTCATTATCTTCCATTATTGGCATATCATGTTAAAATGACAGGCATCGTCATCATAATTTTAATTAATTTAATGAAAACTGATTTCACTGTGCCTGCTGCCCCTCTCTAGGATGAAGCCCATTTCCATTCCTAATGTATGAAAGTGCTGTGCTTTTTCCAAAAGCATATTCGTATATTATCATAAATAAATAGTTATTTGCAGTCATTAAAATTCTTCCTTAAATTGCTCATTGTTAGTTGTACAAATTTGTGTTTGTGGAGGACTAAATTAGTGATACTGACTAATCATTTTAACCTAGGGTTAATTCACTATCACACTTCTGGAGCGCCTACAGTGGGAGTCCACAGATTCCCTGCCATTGTAATGCCACATATTTTGGTATTAGACTCGTTCCAAGATAATATTCTGGCCTAAGCAGGTACCCATTAATATATAGGAAGATGGATTTTGATTAGCAGTGCACAAATCTGCAGTAGTAACAAAATACTTAAAGCACTAATTAAGCACAAAATACTTAAAGCACAGATCATTAACCACTCAAAACTGAAAATAAACGCCCTTCATCCCCTACCGTATGAAAATGTTTATTCCAGTACCTAATGAACGGACATCAACATTGTTACCCATCATTATTACTAGGGATGCTTAACCACCCACAAGATCAGCTCATGTTCTGCTTATCAGCTGCAAGCAAAAAGCTGTTTTTTTGTCAAACAGTAGGCTGTTTATGAACAGTTCAAGCCTGTTCAGTGGGTTCCTTTCCACGGATTCAAACAGTACAGTTTAATGGGCAGTATTTCATGCATGTGCAAGCCACTCAGCCTGATGGGAATCATGTTCCCTTCCCACAGAGATCTGTCATCACTGCACACTGCTCAGAGTCCATTTATTTAATGACTGAGCAAACCAGCCAGCCAGCCAGTGATTATGAACAATGCATTTTTAAAAGAAGTCTTACTGTTTGGTGTTCATTTAGGTCCATGTTACTGAAGTTATTTGCGCATATACATTTTCACACAGCCTTGGGGAAGCCAGAGATCCTCTAGGGAACTGGAGAAATGGCTCACAGCCATTTCAACCTAACAGCTTAGCTGCTGACCCCACACTGATCAGCTGTTAGGTTTAAATGGCCCCAAACAGCCAAACCAGACAAAAATCCGGTAAATATGATCCTACTTGGCAGGCTTTGAGTTGTTAAGTGCCAAACCAATGGTCATGTCCAGGGGTCATTTCGTAGAAAAAGAGGTGCAGGAGCTCATTAGCATAACTCATTCACATAACCTATTTGCATATGCAACACCCCCTGACATCACCAGAAGTGTGTCAGGAGGCAACAACCACCACTCAGGCTCCACTGGACTGTTTTGGATTGCTAGCTATTGGGGGGGGGGACGTGCAGATCTGTCCTTGCAGAGGAGGGAGAGCTTGTGCCTGAATAAAACTTGGTCTTAAAGGTGCCACTAGACTGTTTTGGACCACAGGGCTGGGGGGGGGGTCTCTGCAACTTACCTGGCCGCTTCTTGCTCTGACTGAGGGCTGCTGGGAGCAGGAGGCGGGGCTTGTTGCATGTGCCTGCTCCCTGGGCTTTTTACTGCCGGAGCTCTGCTCCTGTGTGCTCCTGCAGGAAATGACCTCTGGTCATGTCTGAGCATCACAGTTGAACATGCTCAGTTTGACTGTCAAACGCATTCACTGCAAAGTTTGTGGCATCCCTTACTAGTTCCCACTTACATTATTTCATTACCACATTCAACTTTCCGTGACCCTGGGGAGAATTGATTTCACCTACTGCATAGATGCAAAAATGTTCACAATACAGAAAGAATGAAACTCCACTACCATAGCTACTGCACAACTGCAAAGCTGTTCAGCATCTGTTCAAGTCAGATGGCAGGAAGGTGAGGCAATTCAAGGCTTGACTGTTGAAAATGGGATGTTTAGCTGCCAAACAAGTTCACGGCATTCTAAGCATTACCTTTTCCCCTGGTTCAGCACCAAACTAAAGCTGCCATGAGGATGCCTCTGCCATTTTAGCTCTGGCTGCCATGAGGGCCTGATCTGGTCTGGGGTGCAACAGTTTGAGGTGCCCTTTCTCCCCCCCCCCCCGGGTGTCTTATCAAGTACCCAAATGGCGGCACCTGAAAAGGTGTGAGAGAGAACAAGAATGTCATGTTCCTTGCACCATTTTCAAAATGACTTTAAAATGGCAGCGGCCTCCTCATGGCGTCCATGAGGACACCATCATATCTAGTTTGGCCCTCAGACCAGTGCAATAAATTTGTCCATATCTACTTCCAATATGACCTTTTTCAGTCAGACCTTGAATCAAAATTCTTGGGGGGCTTACAGTGCTTTCGAGTGATGATCTTAGTTGCTACAAAAGGATTCATAATCAAAGCTCTACCTTTAATATGTTCTCAGTCATTCAGTAGAACCATAGGATCTATAGCCATCATTTCAAGAATGACTTAAAAAAAATGTTTTCCTTTACTTCATAATAGCTGGGCATAACCACCACATCTGCAGAAAATCTGCATCTAAAAGATTTCATCTTTAATTGGACCATTTTATAGTCTCATAAATTCCATTTAGTTTCTGTGGTGCTAGATAACATCTATAAAGTTCTTTGTACTGTGCTTCTTAGCAAATTAAGTTACTGATTTATACACAGCCTTCTAGGTTTCTCATAAAAGATCTTCTCACTTGTCTTCCTCAATTAATGCCAAGAACGTTCCCCTATTTTCCGCTGAATTGCAGAAAATGACACTATCATGGTCTTGAAAGAAAATCAAAGGGTGTAAGGCAGGATAATTTTGGGATCATTCTGAGGATTTAGGATTATTCTGAAAGTTCTTGAGCCTCAAAGGGTGGGCAATAGTTCAGTACAAATGTATACATCAGCTAAGTGCCGTATGTGTGCAGAAGCTTGCTCCTACATATGTATGGGCCCTAGCTGGATCAGTGTGCTGGTTTACATCCTTAAGTGGATGAGAAATCCCCAGTCCAGTCTTCTTTCTATAGTTTATGCATATAAGCAGGGGTCATTTCGTAGAAAAAGAGCTAGGGGAACTCATTAGCATAACTCATTAGCATATGCCACACCCCCTGACATCACCGGAAGTGTGTCATAAGGCCACACACCCCTGACATCACCGGAAGTGTCTCATAAGGCCACACACCCTGCCCCCAACGGTCCCGGCCGCCGCCGCCGGCCTTGCAGCTCCACTGCCGAGCCCCATGAGGGGCCTGGCAGTGGACCTGCAAGGCCGGCGGGAGTGCAAGGAAGCCCCGCGAAGGCCCTCCCTGGCCCCAGGCAGGCAGGGGTGGGGAAAGGCAGGGAGGAAGCAACTTACCCTCCCTCTTCTCCTGCCTCCTCCTGACTGGATGAGGGCCGGAAGCGGGGCAGCCAGAAGCAGGGGGCGGGGCTTCGTCATGTGCCCCGCCCCCCGTACCTCACCCAGGGGAACTGCGATCCCCCGCGTCCCCCCCCAAAATGGCCTCTGCATATAAGACCTACAGAGAAATTCTGAATATGTTGCTTTGATGCTATTTGGAATCTCTAAATAAAGCTGCACCCCGACCTGGATAACCTAGGCTAGCCTGATTTCAGATCTCAGAAGCTGAGAAGGGTCAGCCCTGGCTAGAATTTGGATGGAAGGCCTTCAGAGAATACCAGAGTCATGACACGGAGACAGGCAATGGCAAACAGCCTCTGTACAGCTGTTGCCTTGAAAACTCCATGGGGTTGCCACCAGTCAGCTGTGACTTGAGGACACTTTCCACCACTAAATAAAGCTGCAACCTTGTAGGTTTGGGTCAGGATACAGGATTTTGTTGGTGGTGATTGGTCATAAAGTGGGGTGGGGTCACAAGAGCTGCATGGGGTTTTTTCATGGAAGTGGGAAGCTTGCTGCCTCTGCACTGTTGGCCAGGCACAGGTTGCAACTGAATTTAACACAGCCTGCTGCTTGAACCACATTAGTTACAGGCTTGTGAGAGCCAGTTTGGTGTAGTGGTTAAGTGTGCAGACTCTAATCTGGGAGAACCGGGTTTGATTCCCCACTGATCCACTTGCACCTGCTGATGTGACCTTGGGTCAGTCACAAGCTCTGGCACAGCTGTTCCTGAAAGAGCAGTTTGTGTCAGAGTTCTCTCAGCCCCACCCACCTCACAGGGTGTCTGTTGTGGGGTGGGGAAGGGAAAGGAGTTTGTAAGCCACTCTGAGACTCCAAGTGAAGGGTGGGGTATAAATCCAATCTCTTCTCTTCTCTTCTCTTCTTCTTCTCTTGTAGCAAGGAAAGACAATCATCTGTAACTTAGTGTCACAGATAGTTGCCTATGATCATACTCATCTCTTTTGTCACATTATCATCTCATGTCTTGTTATCAAAACAGTTCATCTGTTTTCAGTGCCTGAAAATCCTATGTAAGACAAAACTGGGACAAAGGAAATGAGAACACAAACTATGATGAACTGTGACTCTAGCACACAACTCTCTGGATGGAGGGATTACTGTCTGTCGCGGTCTTGAGTCTGGAAGTGCCTGACTAGGTGTGGGCATGAACCGGCACATGGACTTAAGTTCATCATGAATTTTGGTTGGTTCGTGGTTTGTGAAGAGATGTTTGTGGAAGGGCACCTGGCATGAACATTTCATGAACTTTGGTGCTGTTCATGGTGGTTCGTGAATGATTACATTTTGAGGCAGACTGTATCTAGTCAATTAAACTGTTTACAAAACTCCAAGGCAATAAGGGGGTGAAATACTGCAGCCTTGGAAACACCCAAAAGAAGCCCTACAAAGCTTAACAGGCACTGCTGGCTGCCAATAACAGAGTTCCCATTCCACTCTGTAGGATCAGAATGGTATATATATGCTCAGCTGAGCTCTGCAGACTCTCTTATCCCGGCTGTTCACAGTTACACAGAGAGGCAGGATGTAAAAGGAGAGTAGCAGACCACATTCCCTCATGATTGGGAACTCCTCTCCCCTGCTGGTGTTTGGGGGTGTTAGGTGGACTCGGGGCTCTCAGCCACCCTGTCTCTCTGCTCACACTGAGCAGAGGGGCTTAGCTAGTTGGTTCCTCAGCTGAGGACCCATATTTTATACCCTCCCACCCCTTCTGATTGTGGACCAACCCCCCTGTGCCGTGAGGGTGAATGTAGGTGAAAAGGGTCTTCATTGTGGGGGGAAGACATCCTCCACACCCTATGTACCATAGGCCTCTGTCCCAGGGCACCAAAAACATCCTGCCAACCCATTGGAGCCTGCCCATAGCAGGGCATCAACAGAGGTCTTAGAGCCTCCTTCCCCTGATCTATTCCTGGGGCTCTCCACAAAGGACAATGAGTTATTAGCACTGCCCACAGACTAGTGGTTGACAGGGTTAGTGTGCGGCCTCTAATCTGGGAGAACCGGGTTTGAGTCCCCACTCCTCCACTTGCACCTGCTGATGTGACCTTGGGTCAGTCACAAGCTCTGGCACGGCTGCCCTTGAAAAAGAGCAGTTTCTGTCAGAGTTCTCTCAGCCCCACCCACCTCACAGGGTGTCTGTTGTGGGGAGGGGAAGGGAAAGGAGTTTGTAAGCCGCTCTGAGACTCCGAGTGAAGGGCGGGGTATAGATCCAATCTCTTCTTCTTCTACTCTTTGGAGAGGTCTCTGACAGCGGTGATTCAGAAGGAGGGGAAGCATCCTCCCCTTCCGCACAACTACCTGTTGCTGCTCTTGCCTCCAGTACACCTCTCCATGGCCTCTTCCAGTCCAGTGCCAGAAAGCAGCTGTCCCTCTTCCCACCTTCTCCAGTCCTGGGGCGTCATCTCCAGACCACACTTTGGAAACATTTCTGCACCCTCCCCAGTGACCCCTGTGTGGCAAAGTGCCATGTGTGCCACAGCCATGTCTGGAGGGGTGCAAAGCCCCAATACTTGTCCTCCTCCATCCTCTGCAGGCACTGCAAATGGTGCACCCCAGTATGCTGCCACCAGGGGGGAAAGTGGCAACCAGTGGGAGGAGGAAGAGGCATGGAGAAGTGAAAGGAGAGCAGGAGGCCCCTCTGAGAAAGGCGCCCTGCATTCAGGGTGCCACAAGTGGGACATCAAGACAGACCACCCTCCAAGAGGTCATTCCTGCAGGGACACCAACAGTGTCATCCAGAAGGGCTACATGGAGGGCCCAGGAAGCAATCACTTCCCTCGTCTGCAAGATGATTGCTGTGGATGGCCAACCATTCTCCCTCACGGAGGATGTAGCCTTTTGCCAGCTGCTGCAACACCTGGCTCCCCAATGCTTCATCCCCTCACAGAGGACCATGAGCCTATGAGTCTTGCCTGCCATTAATTGCTCCACAGTGGCGATGATCAAAGGTATGCTCTCCAGAGAGGAAGGTACAACTATGCACTTCATGGCAGACCTCTGGATCAGCCAGCAGCATGGCTACATCTCCCTCAGCACCCACTGGTTGCAACTAGGGGACCTCTCTGTCTGGACTGTCAGGGCACAGCCCAAGCCCAGGTTGGAACAATCCTGCCACTGGGCTATGAAGTGGTTCTGCTTCATGCACAGGGGATGGATGCAGACCACACAGCACAAAACATCACCACCATGGTTACATGGTCACAGACACTGGCACCATCATGCTGGCTGCAGTGAAGGCTGTGCCTCAAGGAGCCCAACCTCCGTATTGGTTGTCAGTGGTGAACTGGGATGTAAGTAGCAGTGGGAATGTCAGGTGTGTGATGGTGGAGGATTTGGCAGAGGTGTTGGTGAGGGAATACCTCATCGAGTCCTCTGAGCCTGCCTCCACCGATCCCCTGGAGTACTGGTCATGCAAGGCTGTCATCTGGCCCAACTTCTCTTGCGTGGTCATGTGTTTCCTCTCCTGCCCTCCCACCAGTGTCCAGAGGGAGCGGGTGTTCTCCCACCTGGGAGACATTCTCACCCCCCACCACTCCCACCTGGACCTGGCCAGGGTGTATGAGTTGGCCTTTCTCAAGGTCAGCTTCCTGACGCTGAGCTACCCCTCTCTGGACCTCACATGGTAAGATCCAGGCCTTCTGTTATCTCCCTGTGTGTCCCCCCCATTCCTCCTCCTCTCTGGGTAGTCTGGCATGTGGCCTGCAGGTTGCACTCAGTGTTCCCTCTAAGCTGAGTTAGTGTGAGCTAGCTCACAGGTTTTTAGCGTCTGCCTCAAACATTTTTGTCTTAGCTCAGGAAGGATGGCTCCAGAGCAAACTAATTTCTGCAGTAGCCAAATTGCTCACTCACAACTTTAATGTCAGTAGCTCACAAAGTAGAATTTTTGCTCACAAGACCCCACAGCTTAGAGGGAGCATTGGTTGCACCCTTGCCGCTTGGGTAGTATGATGGACTTCCTCACCCAACACCTACCTCATGAAACAACATCTACCTCATAACACAATGCCTGCCGCATGATCACTTTAAATGAAACCTCTGATTTCCACTGGTCTGGTGGGGCTGGGGTGCCGTGCTCACCAAACTGTCATGGGGTTACTTTGGGGAGTCTGTGTCAGATGTCTGCCTTTATGTCGTGGCTGGCATCACTAATCACTTTAAATGGAAAACTCTGATTTCCACTGGTCTGGTGGGGCTGGGGGCCTGCCAGGTTGTCATGGGGTAACTTTGGGGAGCCCATCAAAAGTCTGGGGATGTCTGTCTTTCTGTCTTTCAGAATCTGCCTTTGGAGACTTGGGGGCTACAAGTGTAGGGGGGGGTGCTTGCCTTGTTTACAGTGTCTGGCTGGGAGGTGTCATGCCCAGGTGAAGTTTCCCTATGAGTTTTGTGTCACTGGCTTGTTCCTGAGCCCTTTCCATAGACTCCTGTAACTGCAGCTGTCTTTTCCAAAGAGAGCACTGTGACCTTTTTGGGGGGTCCATAACTGGGACCCCAGAAATGTAATCCACCCCCAAATTGGAGAGATTGGGAACACTCATTCCTCCTCTTTCCTTCCTATCTTGGAGCACTTTCCATTTTATTCTAGGTTTCCTATGTTGCCAAATATATTGCCTGGTGATTTTATTCAGCTCTTCAAAAAATGCCTGTTTCTTTAATACTGGTATAGTTTGCGCTAGGAACAGGAATCTTGGTAACACATTCATCTTGACCAGTGCTATTCTACCCCTGAGTGATAGTGGGATATCATTCCATTTATGCAGATCCAGCCTAATCTCTTTCAATAACTTGGTATAATTTTCCTCTATTAAGGAGTTACATTTATTTGTCATGTTAATTCCCAGATATTTTGTCTTTTTGACCATTTTCATGTTAGACAGCTCTTGAATTTTTCCTAGTGTACTTTGAAGACAGTTCTTTACTATAATTTTAGATTTTTTGTAATTAATTTTAAATCCTGCAACCTGGCCGTAATTTTTAATTGTCTTCATCAATTCACCTATGGACGCTTTGGGGTTTCCTAGTATGAATGCCAAGTCGTCAGCGAATGCCTGTAACTTGAATTCTTCGCCTTTTACCTTTAAACTCTCTATTTGTTTATTCCATCTTACATCTTCATTAAGTGACTCTATCGCGTAAATAAAAAGTAGGGGTGACAACGAACATCCCTGCCTGGTTCCTTTCTGTATTTCTATTACTTTGGTCAGGTCACCATTTATTATTACTTTCGCGTATTGCCTTTTGTATATGGTTTTAATTGCGTTATAAAATTCTTGACCAGGATTTGCCACGTTCAATTTTTGAAGCAGGAAGTCCCAAGATAGATTATCAAACGCTTTTTCTGCGTCAAGAAACATTAACATTAGTTCCTTCTCTGGATGTTCTTCGTAGTATTCTAAAACATCTATAATTATCCTCATGTTGTTTCTCATTTGTCTCTTGGGTAAAAAGCCAGTTTGATCTTGATGGATAGTCTGCGCCAAAACTCGTTTTAGTCTTCCTGCTAGTATTGATGCAAAAATTTTATAATCAACGTTTAGGAGGGATATGGGTCTATAGTTTTTTATGTCACTCAAATCAGTGTTTGGTTTTTGAATTAACGTAATTAAAGCGTGGTTCCAGGATTCTGGTATCTTGCTGTATTTACCAATTCTTTGACAAAGTTCTTTAAATGGAGTACATAACTGTTCTTCAAAAACATTTTTCAACCTGTGCCTGACAATTCCCCCAAAAGCAGTTTCCTGGCTTGATCGTAGTTCTATTGGGTTTACAGTGCCACAGTGGCACTAGTTCTGCTGGGCACATTGCACTGGTTCGGCTGGGCTTGCAAAATGCCCCCCCACCTTCAGTTTCTAATGAGAGATTCTCTGGTTTGACCTTAATCCATTGGAAACAATGGAGGATGGGGCACCTTCTTGGGGGGGCATAACTTTGAGCCTGTAAATTCAATCCTCACCATACTTGGAGAGTCATCCAGAGATCTACTGTGAGTTTGGTGTCTCTAGCTTGCATGGGATCTGTTCTATACACTCCTGAACCTACACCTATCATTTCCCCACTTTCCTGGGGGCACATTCTTGGGGGGGGTATAACTTGGACCCCGTAAATCCAATCCTCACCAAACTGTGAGGGCAGGTAGAGAAGAGTCAGCTGGAGATCCCCTGTGAGTTTGGTGTCTCTAGCACACTGGGGGTCTATTTTACCAAATCACAAAGTTCACTAACTGAACCAGTTTGTGACAGTCCATGATTCATGAGCCGCACATGCCATGAACCAAACCACATTTTCCCAGTTTGTGCCTATCCCTATGGCTGACCTATTGACATTGTTCTATAAAGAATTACATGTAGTTATGTAGGCATCCTAAAAATACCTGGATAATATTATTTTGTATTGCAATCTCAGCATCCAAACCAGCATACATATTTTTTCTTATGATTTTAAGCCATACTCTACTAAATGTAAGTTCAAAAGCCTGCCTTTTTCCACCAGTAAGTAGCAGAGAGGCTGAGTAGAGAAGATAATATTCACTTTAATAAGAACACTCTCTTTTTTTCCCCTGGAAGAGACATTAACGGGGGCTTTTTCATGCACAGTTGAGTTTATATAAACTGATTGACACCTTTGGGGGTCGTCTTTCCACTGACTCATAATTTTGCTCACCCGTAAAAAAAGGTTTTCTCGGTGCTCAGTATTCTCTAGTTAAAGCTGAAAATTCAACTCATCATATTTACACAATAAAAAAAATCCATTCTGCCTTGTTTTTAATTGCAAATCTGACTCAAGGGACCAATTCTCCTGCTTAGGAGGCATCCCTGTGCCTTCTTCTAGGGAACCAAGTGCAGTCAATTATGGTAATGAAATGTCAATAAATATAAAAATTTAATACAGTCGGCTCTGGGTGAGTGGCAGATGAAGACTTGCCTCCCAGACAAATTTGCTGGCTCTGCAAATATTAAATGCATCTGAAAGAAGAGCTGGTTGCCTGGGAGCCCTCGGTAGTGGCGGGTGGGAGAATCTATCTACTGGGGTTTCCCATTAGGTTATCATTGCAGTTGAAGAGACTAGGATATTCATGAGATTCATCCAAACATCTTAACTTATTATTATGAAGCGAGGATCGTGGGGGGGGGGGGTTCCCTTCCCTTGCACAAACTATGATTGGTTACTTCGCCAAGGGGGTTTTGCGCTCCCCTCCCTTCACATTTCCAGCAAATCACAGAGGGAAAATCTGGCTGTGAATGAGATGTCTTTACAATGATCAAACTTTTTCATAACAATAAGCTAGCAACCATCCGGAGAGGGTTGTAAAATGGCAGGTTCCTAAAAGATCGTTTGCTTAAGTTACAAGCACATAATGTCTTTATTTATTGAAAAGATGATTACATCTGAGGTGGATCCATAAGAGGGAATCTGGAAGCAGAGGATGTACTGCAAGGTTATGCACCTTGCCCTGCAAACAATTACCTGCCATGCAGTACAATCCTGAACAGAGTTACTCCAGTTTAAGCCTGTTGCTTTCAATGGGCTTAGACTGGAGGAACTTTGTATAGGATCACACAGCTAGTTTCCTAATTTTCAAAAGGAGAACCATATCTACAACACAAGATCTGTTCACAACAAACTATCATGTATGGGTCAACTGGATTTAGAATATTCCTGGAAATAACAGTTTTATGTTTATGCTTTATATGTATTTCATGGTTAAGACACTGAACTACAGGCTGTGGAAGGTCAGTAGTTCAGCAGTTCGAGACCCGAGTTGCCGCATGATGGAGTGAGCTCCCGTCTCTAGTTCCAGCTCCTGCCAACCTAGCAGTTCGAAAGCAAGAAATTGCAAGTAGATAAATAGGTACCACTTCAGTGGGAAGGTAACAGCGTTCC
This sequence comes from Gekko japonicus, assembly GCF_001447785.1. Lineage (NCBI taxonomy): Eukaryota > Metazoa > Chordata > Lepidosauria > Squamata > Gekkonidae > Gekko > Gekko japonicus. The sequence goes on from NW_015169792.1 coordinate 751,857, forward strand.
ATGCGCCTTGGTGTTTAGTCATGCAGTCAGTTGAATCCAACTCTAGGGTTGCGCTGCTCATCTCCGTTTCAAAGCTGAAGAGCCAGTGCTGTCCGAAGACGTTTCCGTGGTCATGTGGCCGGCATGACACTGCTGAACTACCAACCTTCCAGCCTGCAGTTCAGCGTCTTAACCACTTGAGCCACCGTAGCATCTTAGAGACCAACAAAAGCTTCATCCCTGACAAAGGGAGCTTTATACCCTGAAACTCTTGTTGGTCTCTATGGTGCTACTGGACTTGAATCTAACTGCTCTTCACAGATAGCATTTTTAGGTATAGATCTACACTTTAAAGTGGAGAGCTAAAATGGAAAGTGTGAATATGAAAATGGAAGTACTCCTTAAAGATCAAGAATTGGCTGCAGCTTTCTCTTAAGTGTTTTCCTGGTGATAAAAATAAATGTGTTTGCTGCATAGTGAAAGAAGGAACCCCAACAACTGCGATTGATGGACCCAGCCATGCTGTTTGACAAGCATAGTGCCCAAGAGTGCTCTCTATCAGCTGCATCTAGTTCATCAACGTTCCCCTTTCTTCTAGACTCAGCCAATTTAGCCACACTAATCCATGCAGTTATAATCTGGCCCTGGGACTACCGGAATGTGTTGTATGTGAAGCTGCCATTGAAGACAGCCCAGAATCAGCAATTGGTTCAGAATGTGGCAGCCTGATTATTGTCGGAGGCTAGCCAACAGGGACACGTCTTGCCTGTTTTTAAACAGCTACTCTGACTGCCAGTGTGCTTCCAAGTTTAATTCAGATACTAGTTATGATCGTTAAAGCCCTTCAGTGCCTAAGACCCACATATCTGAAGGACTGCCTCTCCCCACATGTCCCTGTGTATCACTTATCATCTTCAAGCTGTCACCTTCTGGTTGTCCACTTAAAGGGTGATTCCGCACTAGACCTTAAATCCTGGTTCATCCCTGTCCCCAAACTTACATTCTACGCTACACTCGAGTTCACCCCTGTAATTATCTCAGTGTGTATTTATTTATTTATTTTATTTTATTACTGTCCCACCCTCACCGCCACAGCAGGCTCAGAGTGGCTCACGTCATTACAACAGATAAAACAATTTCTCAAGTAAAATTACAATAATTAAGTCTTAAAAGCAATACATAAAGTGCTAGAAATGACATTATAACATGGCAGGAGTCCAGCAGTCAGTTTGGCTCATGGTCTGGGTCATGTCAGTGGGGCACAGGCTGTTCAGTGATGTTGGTAATACTGTTGATGTTATGAAGGGTATTGATGGTATTGGGGCCAGGGCCTCAGGTGGATAAGGGCAGCTCCTTAATCGAAAGCCCGGTGGAAGAGCTCCGTTTTACAGGCCCTGAGAAACTGTAAGAGGTCCTGCAGGGCCCTGGTGTCTTCCAGCAGCTCATTCCACCAGTATGGAGCCACCACTGAGAAGGCCCTGGCTCTCTTTGTTGCAAGCCGGGTTTCTCTGGGGCCTGGAAGGACCAGGCGATTTTGGGAACCCGATCGCAGTGCTTGCTGGGGAGCATATGGGGAATGGCAGTCCTTTAGATACATAGGTCCCTGGCCATAAAGGGCTTTAAAGGTGAGTACCAGCACCTTGAACTGGATTTGGGACACTGTAGGCAGCCAGTGCAGTGCTTCTAGTGCAGGCTGGATGTGTTCCCGCATAGGGAGACCCAACAACAGCCTGGCCGCCGCATTCTGCACTAGCTGCAACTTCCGAATTTGGGACAAGGGCAGCCCCATGTAGAGGGCATTACATTTTTACATTCTACACAACACTCAAGTTCACCTCTGTAATTATCTTGGGGTATTTTTTGTTTCCACATTACAGTGATGTCACCTCTGTTTTGCCCCACACTTGTCCCAGGATAAACAGATGCTTTTATAACCAGGGATAAATGCAAGGTATTGTGTAACAACTTGAACTCTGATAAAGCCAGGGATGAGACCCCAGTGTGGAAAGGACCAAAGTTTCCCACGTTCATTTACCAGAGCCTTTTCCTTCTCAATAGTGGCCTCCCTCCTTGTGAAACAGCTTCCCTGAGAAGGTTTGCTTTCTTTAGAAATTTTTAGGAGGCAGTATAAGGCTTTTTTATTTGCTAGGACTTTTAATGGGACTTATGAGGGTGTTATTGTATTATGTATGGCTTTAATTTAGAATTGTAAGCCACCTAGGCCACAAGGAAAAGGCAGGATATAAATACTTTAATACATAAATAGGTCTAGGTAGTCATAGGGCCAAACTACCTATAATGGAGGCATCAAAATCTTTTTATTAACATGTCCAGCTAATTTAGGGTTGCCGGACCACCCGGGGGAGGCAGGGGTCCCCCCCACAGCCAGACTGCCGATCAGCTAGCTGGAGGGGGGGGGGACTTACCCAGAAAAAGAGTGAGGCCCAGTCGATGTTTCAGCAACATGTCTATGTCACTTCCAACATGACCAGCAGTGATGTAATCATAATGGTGACATTGGGGCAATGCTCTGGTAGAAACCAAATTTGCCATAGAGTTTTTGCCCAAATTCCAGAGCATCATCCCAACGTCACTGCGTGATGACAGTACTTCTGGGTCACACTGGAAGTGACATGGACATGTTGCTGCAATATCAGCTGGGCCTCCTTCCCTCTCCTGGTAAGTCCCCCCATCCCCTGCCGGTTGCCAGGAGGGACTTGGCAACCCTAAGCTAATTACATGGGAAGCAGTAGTAGATGGGGCGTTTTACTTCTTACAGTCAACAGAGCATGTAGGTAAGGGGAACTAAACCCTACCCCCTCCCTGTCCTTACCTTACTGTACCCCACTGTTCAAAGCATTTTTCTGTCAAGGCAAGCTTACTTCTGGCATCTTTATCAAACAGGCTAGGAGTAAAACATTTGAAGCAATGGTGCGCACTAAGGTAAAGTGGCAGAGGGGAAAGGATGTAGCTCCTTTCACATGTAGCTTCTATTTTTTCCAATCAAAATAGACATACCCAATTCCTGCTTTCTGCATGAATAGGTAGGCACTTGAATAAATACACATGGATTCTTCTATCACAGCTAGTTTGGCCTTGAGACAAGTGACTATTCTCTCAACCTGCCCTCCCCGTCTGCAATATGGGGATAATAATGATGATGATACACACCACACAGTGTAACATTGTGTGAGCTGTGCAATCAGTGTGAACACTTGATTGCACAGAGGTCCAGTTTGATACTTTCTTCTTTGAAAAAAAATTTCTAAAGTCAGACATTGTGTGCAGTGTCCCATATCTCCAAGAGTCTTGTCTAGTGGGACTGAATTTGTAAATGATCCACAGAATTGTGCCTGAGGTGAAAGTTCTCCGATCGCCCTGTCGTAAACGCTATTTGTCTGGTGTTTCAGTCACTAAGTGATGAGCACGTACATGTTAACAAACTATTGGTGACAGACAGTTAAATGTATGAGCTCATTCTCCAGAAAAGTATTTTGAAATGTGATCGAAGGTAAAATAGTATTACACATCTGTTTACCCATTTATACTTTATGCTTCATGTGGAAATCTGTTCTATGAAGGCCCATGTATTTCAAAGGATCTAGTGCTGCAGATGAACTGGAAAATCCTGGATTCCATTCCCTGCTCAGCCAAATATTCATTGATTAGCTGTGGGCAGGTTGGTTTGTCTCCATGTCCAATCTGTAAAATGGGAATGATGCAGACCTAGGAAACAGAAGTCAGAGTAAGCAAGACGATGGCTCTGAGCATAATTAGAGGGCTAAATAAACTATTTAACCAACGATGTGAAATAATAGCAGTAATGTATCCGGTTATGATGACCCTACAGAAATATGTATTCTTTTACAGGTGGATTACTCAGTAATAGCATCACAAGCGGGAGCCACACTCAACAATCTTATGAGTCACGCACAAGAGCTAGTATCAAAACTACGATCTCTGCAGTTTGATCTACGAGAGTTCGTGTGTCTCAAATTTTTGGTGCTATTCAGTTTAGGTAGGTATTCCGATTCTTTAACCTTCTTTATCCAATGAAGAGCATTACCTTTATCATGCAGGTTTTTTGTTTTCCTCCCACTGATAACACTGAAAGCCTTTCAAAAAACATATTATAATAAGTATAAGTGGGACCTGTGATACTCGCAGGGCAGATCCCTAACCCATCACTGCTAATTTCTCACATGGCTCAGTGGGGGGAGGAGACTCGCGGCGGTGAGAACTCACAGAGGAAATCCCATAACCCTCCCAGTGCAAAAGTGGGTGCAGCTAGTAATCAGCTCAGGATCTCCCGTTGTTATTGCAAGGCCCAGGGTGGTGGCTTGCATTCTCCGCCACCGCAGCTGAGCCCAATGCAGCCACCGATGTCTTCCGTTTCCATGGCCAAGCCCAGCACAGCTGCTGGTGTCCCCTGTGGCCACTGCTGATGCCTGTGTGGCTGCTGGTGTCTTTTTCCACAATGACTGAGCTTGGCGCGGTTGCCATCACCTTCCATGGCTGGGCCTGGCATGGCTGCTGGCCTCCTCCACTGCCATTGGGCCTGGCTGCTGGCGTCCTCCAGCTGCTCATTTGGTGAGAGTGTTGTTAATTTTTTATTTCAGATTTATTTTAGATTTATTTCAGGGTTTTTTTAAATTTCAGATTTTTCTATACACCTGGGAAGTCCCCTTAAGTGCACAGAAAAATCTCTCTAGCCTCCATGTGGCCCCAGTCAGTGGATTTAGCTACCCACAGATCACAGCCACACGTAGCTACTAGCAGTGTTCCCTCTAAGCTGAGTTAGTGTGAGCTAGCTCATAGTCTTTTAGCCTCCAGCTCATAGATTTTTGTTTTAGCTCAGGAAGGATGGCTCCAGAGCAAACTAATTTATGCAGTAGCCAAATTGCTCACTCATGACTTTAGAAGAAGAAGAAGAGATTGGATTTATACCCCACCCTTCACTTGGAGTCTCAGAGCGGCGTACAAATGCCTTTCCCTTCCCCTCCCCACAACAGACACCCTGTGAGGTAGGTGGGGCTGAGAGAACTCTGACACAAACTGCTCTTTTTCAAGGACAGCTGTGCCAGAGCTTGTGACTGACCCAAGGTCACATCAGCAGGTGCAAGTGGAGGAGTGGGGAATCAAACCCGGTTCTCCCAGATTAGAGTCCGCACACTTAACCACTACACCAAACTGGCTCTCCTTTAATGCCAGTAACTCACAAAGTAGAATTTTTGCTCACAAGACTCCACAGCTTAGAGGGAGCATTGGCTACTAGTATATAGATAAAACCTCAGGACCATTTTCTGAACTACGGTAAGGACGATCAGTCTGAATGGGGGGGCAGTGGTCAAAGGAAGAAGCAAGATTTTCTCCTGGCCACCACTTTCCCCCTAAACACTGTAAGCCTGTGATATATTATGGTCAGGACAGGGGCAGTGGAAAGAGGGTCCGGGATCAGAAAGAGGTGTGAGCTCTCAAATGATCCCAGATTGTATAGTGTTTGTCGCATAGAAAACATCTGCACTGCCTTGTCCTTTGATTCTGATTCTTGGACATGCAAGGGTATGATGCTGGGGAAATGTATCTGTGTTTCTGATTATCTGTTCTAGGCAGAAGCCATCAACTGCTTTTCCATATTAAAAACCCAACCTTTTTAGAGAATTCATCAACAGTACCGTAATCTCCTAAATTCATTTGTATAAAACATCATTGTACTGTGTCATTATACTTCACACTGCAGAGCTTTTTCAAAAGGGATAGAAAGGCAACGGAGTGGAAATCTATTTGTATTTTAGAAGGATACAGAGAAGTGTATTTTTAAAAGACTTCTTAACAATGCGCCTTTTGACAATGCAGCAAATTCATCATTGCTGTTGTTAATACTTTTTTTAAGCAATAATGAAAGGCACTCTAAAAGTGTAAATCAGTCGTTTTTATAAAATTACTGTTGGGGTACCAGTCTTTTCTAGAGATCTGGGGCTGCAAAGTAAGAAGAAAAAGAGCTATAGAATGGGGAAGATATCTATGCAAGACAAATTAGTTAAATCAGTGTGGTTCCAGTGAATCACTCAAGAAAAAAATCCACTTCTCAGGAACAAAAAAAAGGATTAGGGAGAAGGATTTTTATTGAATCCGAGATGAGAAATTTTTCTGTCATCTGATGGCTTAATAAGAATGACTTAAATTACCTTTGCCCACTGGATTTATTACCTAGCGGTACCAAAGAAAGATAAACAGAGCTAAATCCTGCAGCTTCCATAGAGGCATTAGGATATAGAATAAAGAATTTATTTATTTATGTGAAACATTTATATCTCACCTTTCTGCTTCCGAGCGTGCAAGGCAGAAGAAAACAGGGTCAAAAGAAAGAAAGAAAAAGAATCTATTGGACTTTCTTCACATAGCACAAGGGGGACTGGAATGCCTCATATTTAATGTATCACAATGTTGTAACCTTTGGAGTAAAAAAAAATTGGAAATTATGCAAACAGCAGAGTGAGTAAGCCTGGACACGCAGTAATAGTTCTGTAGAGAAGATTCCAGTGCAGCTATCAGCTATCCAGTCTGAATGGCACAGAGCTTCAGCTGAATTCTCCTGCCATTGGGGACACTTAGGTGGGAGGCAGGGGATAGGAGGCAAGAGGGGGGGGCACATTTTTCCTGTCACCCAGTGCCTGAATCTTCCACGTGGTTCTAGTAGTAACCAGATGCAGCTTTCCCTATAGAGGCCAGCATGCACAAATGCTGCCCTGGTGTTGTTCTCCAGGCCAGTTTGACCCGGGATCCTGGAGGGTGTTGTTGGGTTTTTTGCCCTCTTCAGGGCATAGATCAGGGGTCACTGGGGGTGGGGGGGAGATATTTGTGAATTTTCTGCATTGTGTAGGGGGTTGGACTAGATGAACCTTCCAACTGTATGATTCTGTGAAGATTATTGTTTTGTAAATACCAATAGCTCACAAGGATATTGTACTCATTATAAGATGAATTGCCTGTACTATAGAGCTGGATAGCTAGTTAACAACAGCAGTCCATGCATAGAACTTTGCTTATTTTGGGGGGGAGGAAGTCCCCTCCATGGGTTCCCTTAGGCTTTTATTGTCACCAGATCATGCCTGGAATGCAACTGATCTTCTTAGCTGTCAACATTCTGACTTACTGACTTGTCCTTTATGTTGAAAATCAGTCACTTTGCTTCAAGTGGGCACACTCAAAACTCTAGAATGTCAATATCAATAATTTCAATTGTTTGCAGGTTAGGGATCTTGTCACTTTTAGGGATTGTGGTAGCAGGTTTCGAGGATTTGGCTCACATCTTCTGTCTTTGCTTCACATGCACCTATCTCCAAACACTGCAGAGGGGGTCCTCTGTTGGGGGGGGGGATGGATTCCTCTCACCCAAGGGACTTTGGGGACAGTGGTCTATCATAAGAAGAAGAGACTAGTGCCAGAAGAATTGTGCTCAACAGCAGAGACCCACTTCCCTGGTGCTCTGGCAAAACTGCACATGGAAAAAATAGTCTAAGCCAATTATTTTCAAAATGTAAATCTACATAGCACTTAGTGTTATTTAAGCCCTCATCTGACACTGGAAATCTGTGATTGAACCTCCTGCTTTTTTTAGAAGTTAATCTTAGTTTTAAACACTTTTACCTGTTTTAAAATACAGGGAGCTTTAAGTCTGTTTCTAGCCGTGGTCCCAGGGCTAGAGCATTTAATACTTCTTCATCCAAATGGTCCCCTTCCCAAGCTTCTATTAGTGCTACCCAATTGTTTTTAATAAAAGTACAGGTACAGAAGCCACACCAATATTTCTTCCTCTGAAGCTCCAGGGGCAGAGGATTTAGATCAGTGAAAAGAGATGGGTGGGAAGTATGAAGCAGACTGCTCCAGTCTTCAGTCTCAGGCATCGCACGTAATTGGGCTGTAAATTTTACTCTTGTATAATCTGTGCATTGTGTTGATACACACACATCTTGATAAGTTCAGAAATAAGACATGGGTAAGTTTTTAAAGACCCTGTTGTTCTCCCCAATCAAGCGCAGGCATTAGAAATGCTAAAACTAAGGTGAAATGAATCATCAGTTTGTCTAATAGCATTCCAGTTCCAAATCTGAGGCTCTGTCTTCTGAGATGTTGATTATCAGTGAAGGATAAGCTGCTCTTGCAGGAATTAATCGTATCTTATAAATTAACTGAGTGGACAGCAAGACATCTCTTACCTTCATTTTGCATGTGATATATTTTCACAGACATTAAACAGCACGGCCGAAATGTCTAAGGAGCCATGTAGCCTTCTCTGTGATGAAATATTTAAAGAGATCCTTTGCACTTCAGTGGTATTTTTAAATTAGCGGAATAACTGAATTACATTTGAAAAATGCTCACGTTTACTTTAAACAGTCTTTACATTTGATCCCTTTCATCAGCAGCTTCAAGTGCTTTGCATACATTTAGACTGTCTGCTATCCGTCGTGATGTTTTAGATTCTCCTGTAAAGAGCTGAGCTTGGCTTCAAGTCCAAATGTGGGAGGATATATAAATCTCAGAATTGAGGAGCTACTTTTCTTCTTTAGCATGCTATCATCCACAAAGTCATGCATCCCACACAAGGGCTTCCCCCACTAAGAACACCTGTAGCACATTCAAGGGTTCTTAGCAGGGGACAGCCTGGAAACTTCAAAATGGAAATTTCAATTAGTTTAGAATGGAGTAGCCAGATTGCTATTTGGAACTAGGCTTTTTGATCATATCACACTATTTTGAGATTATTACACTGGCTGCCATTTTGTTTCCAAGTTGACTTCAAGATGCTGGGATTAACATACTTGGAAGACCACCTCTTCTTGTAGGAACTCCTGTAACATCTCTGTTCTTCTGACCAGCTTCTGTTGTCTGTCCTACAGAATTGCTGTCTTCAGCTCAATGGTCTTCCTATAAGTGTGGCTAAGGCTCCATTTCCTTTAACATTTAGATAGGGTTGTAAATCAAGTTTTTCAAGAGGGTTTATGGTTCTTGAAGATTTATGGCATACAGTTTGAAAACTGGGCATTGTACTGCATTTTACTGTGCATTGTTACTATACTTTTAATTTGTTGGTATCTGCCTTGAATCCCTATATTAGGAAGAAATGTGAGGCTATAAACATATTTATATAAAATAAAATAAACAAACACCAGTCATTGAACTGAATGAGATCACTCACTGGAAGTCATGCATGTGTGTACCATGATCACTAGATCAGGATGATTGGGTCTACTCCGGGGGGGGGGGGAGTTAATTGTATTTGAGTCCCACTGATATCAGTGAGCCTTAAGGCCACAACTTCCTCTGGTTTGGACTCAATATGTAAGACAAATGTTGATTACTTCCAATACCCCTAGACTTAGAGACTGACTTTCAGTTACATAACAATTTGGGCACAATCTTGCTAAAGTTGCTAATCACTAAGGGCCTAACTACACATTATAGTTTCAACAGATTGGCACCACAGCACATGGGAGAAGGGGTTTCAGACTCTCTCCCACCCTGTGCTGCTTTCCCAGCCTAAAATGGCTTGGGTTTTCTCTTTGGCCTATTGAAGGTTGCACATATACTGGCAATGCTGTTTTAATTGGGAATACAGAAAATAGGGCTGAAGTCCATTTTTCCCACACACCATAGTCCTGATCTGAAATGGGCCATTACATGATTGGGAGCTGAGTTCCTAGTGGAGAACTCACAGCTGACACCTTACTGAAAGTCAGAGTGGGGAGACCAGACACAGCCTGAGGAAAAACCTAACTAGTAGTTAACGCAGACATTAAACAGCAAGGGTGGGAGAGAGTCCCTGTGTTCATCTTACACTGTTGTTAGTGTCTCATAAATTCTTGGTGGATCTCTCTGGTTGGTTATTTAAGTATTTTTGCTTTCTCTTCTTGATATTTTCTGTTCCCTCATTTTCTTTTGTCAGTCATGGTGTGTTCTCACCCCTCATTTCACAGTTTCTCTTTTAACCTTTTCCTAAATTCACTTTCTTCCCCTCTCCAACGTAAGAGGGTCTGTAGCACCATAAAGGTAGAAGGAAACAGTCTCTTCATACTTCAGAAGAAACCCTTGTAGATGAAGAATACACAATACTTAAGAAGAACTCCTACATTGATCTCACCTAGTAGGTTTGGGGAGGGGAGGGAATTCAATGGGGGTATAATGCTATAGAGTCACCACCTGGAGGTTGGCAACCCTGAACCCATCCCATCCCAGATTGTGGAGAAGCAGAATTTTTTTGGATAGAATCACAGGTTTTTAAAAAATCACACGTGTGAAGGCATTTACCCAAACACAGGGGTCATTTCCTGCAGGAGCGCACAGGACCGGAGCTCCGGCAGTAAAGAGCCCAGGGGGTGAGCACATGCAACAAGCCCCACCCCCTGCTCCCAGCAGCCCTCAGTCAGAGCAAGAAGCAGCCGGGTAAACTGCAGAGCCCCCCCCCCGGTCCCCCGGCCCAAAACAGTCCAGTGGCACCTTTAAAACCAAGTTTTATTCAGGTACACGCTCTCCCTCCTCTGTGAGGACAGATCTGCACGTTTCCCCCCCCCCCAATAGCTAGCAATCCAAAACAGTCCAGTGGAGCCTGAGTGGTGAGTGTTGCCTTCTGACACACTTCCAGTGATGTCACGGGGTGTGGCATATGCAAATAAGTTATGCTAATGAGTTATGCCAATGAGCTCCTGCACCTCTTTTTCTACAAAATAACCCCTGCCCAAACACCTTTACCATGTGAAACTGAGCAGATCAACAGATTAGGCTGAATGTGTAAAATTACTCTAAATCCCAATGAACGCAATGAGTCCTGAATTAATGTAATTAACATTATTAACTGGTTCCATTCGTTTTAGTGGCACATAATCATAAATCATTTGATCTGGATTGGAGCCAAGGTGTATGGCTATATATTTCCTCTTATGAGACAAGAACTGAATCTGGTTTGTTTTCTCTAATTGTGATAAAACACTAGCAATTTACGTATACAATGCTGTTAAACAATATATAGAAAATAAAATCAAAACTCCAATAAAAAATGTTTGTCCATTTGTTCTTCCTGGAACATTGTTTAATACCAACTGAAACCAAATTCAGAGTTATTAACAATGACATTTTAAGATGCCTTTGAGTTTAATTTAAAATACCAACAAGGTTCCTACTCACTACAAACTCAAAATTTTCCAGATAAATTCATTTGAATCCTGCTGTCATCAACATCCTCAAAAACTATAGAAGAAGAAAAAATTAAATAATCTCTCACACCAAAAATAAAATAAGCAGCAGACACAGAAACAGCTAACTATTTTCTGACTAAATTTCAAATTATCAACATTCTGATTTTGTGTAGCAATAACTATTATAAATTAAGAATTTAAGAAGAGCCTTGCTGGGCTAGACTGGTGGTCCACCTAGTCCAGCATCCTGTCATACACAGTGGCCAACCCATTCCTCTGGAGGGCCAAATACAGGGCATAAAGGCTGAGACCTTCCCCTGATGTTGTCTTCTGGGTCTGGGATTCAGAGGTTTATTGCCTCTGAATGTGGAGGTTTCCCTCATTCACCATGGCTAGTAGCCACTGATAGACTTATCCTCCATTAATCTATTGAATCCCCTTTTATAGCTGTCTATTCCTGTGGCCATCACCACATCCTCTGGCAGCAAGTTCCATATTTTAATTACCTTCTGTGTTAAGAAGTATTCTTTTGTCCATCCTGAATCTACTGCCCATCAGCTTCATTTGATGCCCTCAAGTTCTAGTATTTTGGGAGAAGGAGAAAAAAATTACATTCAGCTCTCACTTATGCACTCCTCAGTAACTGTTTACATGTTCATTAACAGCTTGATCTAGAGACACTAACATTGCAACTAAAGTAATATATAAGGTAAATTTGAACTTGACAAGTAGACTATCTCAACAAGGAAGAAAAAAATGAAACAAATATCAAAATTCTTGATGTCTCAGAATGGCGTAGCTGCCCTTTTTTGTTTACCACCAAATTTCACCTAAAATAAAATATACAGACAAAAAAATCAATGCATTTTGTGGGATGCCAAAAGAGCTAGCAACATTTTTGGGGGTGAGATTGAGCCTCCCCACCACAATTTAAATAGGTTTACTCAGAAATAAAGGAGCTGCGGTGGCTCAAGTGGTTAAGACGCTGAACTGCAGGCTGTGGAAGGTCAGTAGTTCAGCAGTTCGAGACCCAGGTGCCACATGATGGAGTGAGCTCCCATCTCTAGTTCCAGCTCCTGCCAACCTAGCAGTTCGAAAGCAAGAAATTGCAAGTAGATAAATAGGTACCACTTCGGTGGGAAGGCAACAGCATTCCGTGCACCTTGGTGTTTAGTCATGCCGGCCACATGACCACGGAAACGTCTTCAGACAGGAGCAAGGGAACCTTTACCTTTACTTTACTCAGAAATAAATTCCAGCTGAGTTCTTTGCTGGAAAATATACACAGAATTGCAGCCTAAAATGAATTGTTATTAAAACATCTATTAGCCACCTTTCTTCCTTAAGGAGCTCAAGGCAGCTTACATTATAGATAAAACATATAAAATAAAACACATAAAAACATAAAAGCCAAAAATTAAAATCACAATTCAGGACTGCTAGTAAACTTAACCAAATCTGGCCCTAAATGAAATCCTCCTCAATTGTTCGAAGTTTGGAAGATTAAAGCTGAACCTGGAAAAGACACCTAATTGAGTTAGAACCACAGGTTCATTATTTTATAATAATAATCTTTATAGCATTAGCAAAAAAGCCATAGCAACTGTACAGAATTAAAAAAAAACCAAACAAAAAAAAACCCCAGCAACACACACTTAAAATTATCAAATTTGTATATAGGTCGACAGTTATCAGCAGTAAACTAATTAAACTCAGGGAGATTTGTTTTCTTAATCACCGCAGCTATTCATTATTTTAGTAGCACACAGTACTTAAATTTAAACTTTAAAAAGAAGTGAACAGAAATTGCTTTTTTACGGCCTTGTACTTTCAGACATAGTTGCACTGTTTCAACCCATCCCCGCCATGTAGACTACAATCCAGTCCTTGTTTTCCCTTTACCAAAACTTTCCATTTGTCCTGCTCTCTTTCATTACTTGGACTTCGCAAGGATGATTTGTCAAAGCTTCCATCTGAACAGTTTGTAAAGTGAAATGCCAATAGGAAGAAAGTTAGACATCATTTGACCCATGTCCAGTCACTTGTCTGTCTGCCGAGCTTAATGCTAGAATAGGCAGCGACTGATGGGTACGGTTCTCTTATCACTGTCAGGACCACAGATAAATGTACTTCATTTAAGAAATGAAGGCTTTATCAATGGGCAAATAATTGCGGAGCAACTATTGATCCCACGTCTCACTTAACAAGAGACAACTGGGACTTGTAGAAATGGTAAACATTTAATCATTATGTATGGCAAACTATGGGCTCTTACTCAAAAGCAAAGAAAGGCTTAGAGGCCAAAATGCCACCCTTTGTGATGTGACAATAGTGTCTGACAAATCAAAAAATATTCGTAATCCGAATTCTATACTGAGAAACCTGAATTCTTCCACCTGCAAATGAATCAAAGGTGAATTTTTTTGCTTATCTTGAATAATTTATTCTACTCCTGCTGCTCAAGAGGAAAGACAGGGTGGTGTGGGACACCAAAGACCAGCCCTTTGCCACTGGCAAGCTCATCCAACCATTACTCTGCTGACTCAGATTTTATCAAGCAATGCCCAGACACTTTAAAGCTTAACTGTACCTTAATCAGAGCTAGACTCTTGCTTTAAAAAAAAGAAAGAAACCCAAGATTGTCAAAAAATACAATTCTGCATCCGGGTCCATTTTTTTTTGTGAGTCTTTGGACTTGCATGGAACTGCAGAACATGCACCACCTGGACTGTAATTCAACCTCCTATTATGCAATATTATCTAGTCAGAATTTGCCCAATCAAGTCTCTTAATGACACAGTAACCTGTAAGTCCGCAGCCACACAAGTATTATCCATGTGGAGACAGGCAGAAATAACTGCTTCATAGAGTGTGCCAGATTAACTATTAAGCTAACCATCGTGTAGAGGACTGCTTAGGGCTGCTGTATTGCTAGGTTGCCCATCCCATTTGGCCAATTAACCAGCCCATATACCAAGCTTTAATTGTTAAAGCAAGTCTCTAGGCCGTCCTGACGCAGAGAGAGAAGGCAGAATGTGGAGACATTTTTCTGCTTAATTGATGCAGGGGAGACAGCCTGCTCCCTTCTAGCCAATGAGGGAAGTCATCATGGCTGTCATAGATATGAGAGGCCCAAACAAATACATTGCTTCCATATTGCCACTCAGGCCTGCAGCAGCAGTCTACAGATATGCCAGTGTTTTCTGCTTGTTAGGATTTAACTGGTTTTTAAAAATAAACAATCTGAAGGAAAAGTAACTTGTGCCTTCCAGTAAATCTCCAAAAGATCTGAAAGAACCAACAGTAATGTAATAAAAGTTTAGTGACTCTCTTTAAGGATATAAAATGGCCACGTTTATCATTCCCTTCTCTGCCTCTATCTGTAAGGTTGAGAGTAGTTATCTTTATATTTAACAAAGTTATCTTTATATTCTCAAAATCGGAATTTATTTTGTATGATACACTAGCACGGTGGAAGGAACCCAGTCGGATGACACTACCTAGTGTATGGAGAGCAGTCAGGTGCTTTTGTCTTTGGAAGCTGTGGAGATTGGACAGTATTTAGCTACTCTAAAAAGTGTCTGCTTTGTAATTATTTCCTTTTTACACACTACAGTTTCAAACCATATTTGTTTTTAAAGCAGCATTCAGTAACACAACAAATGCTCACAAAAACTTCAAGGTCCAGACAGAACATTCTGCACAGTAGGATTCTCTTATTTTTAATTACATACTAATCATTTTAAAGAATCATTCCTGTTACTTGATGGTCTTTCATATACTGATCTTTAGTCTATGCTTTGTTTGGGTATACCTTTAAAAAGCCCATTCAGGCTCTGAAAACTTGGAATTGGAATGGAACACCAGTGTAGCCTTGCTGTTGGCATAGAGTCTCCTTGAGGTTCAGTTGTTATGGACTGATATACTAATCGTGACTGTTGTGGTCCTTAACTTCTGGTTTGTGTGGAGAAACTTAATTTTACTAGGTGTCTTGGAAAGATAACATACACACTGGTTTGGAAGTTAGTTCCATTTAAATGGATAGGGTTGCCAGCTTCAGGATGGGAAGTTCCTGGAAACCTGGGGGTGGAGCCTCAGCAAGGTATAATGCCATAGAGTCCATTTTCCAAACCAGCCATTTTCTCCAGGGAAACTGATCTCTGTTATCTGAAGATCAGTTGTAATTCCAGGAAATCTCTAGCCATCACCTGGAGGTTGGCACCCAGGAGAGGATTTTGCTTCTGAGTAAGTTAAGATTGGGGCTGCAGTGGCTCAGTGGTTAAGATGCTAAGAGCTGCAGACCAGAAGGTCAGTAGCTTGGCAGTTTGAGACCTGAGTGCCGCATGATGGAGTGAGCTCCTGTCTCTGGCCCCAGCTCCGGCCAACCAAGCAGTTCAAAAGCAAGAAACTGCAAGTAGATAAATAGGTATTGCTTTGGTGGGAAGGTAACAGTGTTCTGTGCGCCTTGGTGTTTAGTCATGCCGGCCACATGACCACGGAAATGTCTTCGGACAGCGCTGGCTCTTCGCCTTGGAAACGGAGATGAGCCCCGCCCCCTAGAGTCGGATTCGACTGGCTTTCAAGCAAGGGAAACCTTTACCTTAAGATTAAATTTTAAAGGTTGCAGTCCTATTCATTGACAGTAAGTTGCACAGAGGTCAATGAAACACCACTGAAATCAATAGGACATAGGTGTGTAGAGAACAGCTGACCCAAATCTTACATCAGTGGACTATGAGGACTTCCCATTTCTTCTAACTATGTTTTCTTTGGTCCTTCCCCAATTTTTTGTGTTTGATAAAAGGAGAAGTTGTAAAACACCTGATGGCACCCTACAATTATTTTTTAAAAAAAAAAAACATATACCTTTTACTAAGACCAACCAAAATAACAAAAAAAAAATAGTTTGCAAGCTTTTGAGATCTCCAGAACCGTTGAATGAACATGAAACACTACATTTACTGCACAGCTGCAAAGTGAGCCAAAAGATCCAAGGCTCAATTTGTGAGTGATCCTCTCTGTCAAACACAGCATGTTCTTCTGGTGAACTCATTTGCTGTGAAGTATCCCTGATTATGAGGCAAAAGCTTTTCAAATTATTGTCTTTCTGACACTAACAATTAAGACAGGGATGTTGAACTCATTCATTATGAGGGCCAGATCTGGGCTGGACCATGTGCTGGGTGGTCCATGGGGGAGGGAGGCCCCATCGCCAAGTCACATGCTCAGTGGCAGGACTAGGCCCCTGATGTGTGGAAGAAACTGTCAAAGAATCCCCTCCCATGGGCTGCTGCATGGGGGTGGGGGAGCTTGAATACAGTGATGGAGCTGGCTGCTAGCAGGCCACAACAGAGCATTGTCTGCACCCCCCAAGTGCAAACGCTAATCCCTGCAGCCATCTGGGACAGCACCCCCAGAGCTGCAGGTCAAGTGGAGAGGTATGAATGCAGCTGCAGTGGCTCCCAACTTACCAGTAAGGTTGTCTCTAAAGCGAAGGGGTTCTGTTTCACTCCTGTTGATGAGGTTGTTCTGCTGCGCTGAAGTCAGAATCAGAGTGGCTCCACCCATCCCCGAGCCGCCTCCTGTCCCCTCCCTTGTGCAAGTTTGCTTACGGGCCGCATAAGAGCCCTGGAAGGGCTGGTTCCACCTCCCGGGTCTTATGTTTGACACCCCTGAATTAAGAGATACAAAAATACACATAAATGCCTGGACTTATCAATATTTAAAAAGTTGTAACCAACTGTGCAACCACCAAAATAACACAAAACGTTGTGCAAGCTTTCAAGCTTATCAGAACTCTTCATTAGACTAGATGTTACAAAATAAATAAAATTGGGCAGAGCAGTATTCTTTGTGAGATGCTGAGTAGGCATTTTGTTCTGAATTGCTGCTGGTGTCAGATTACAGAGTTGCATTCTGGAAAGAAGTAAATAAATGGAAAGCCATCACATATAATCACGTGTGTGTGTGTGTGTGTGTGTGTGTGTGTGTGTGTGTGTGTGTTAATTATGAAGAAACCACTAACTTTGTATTCATTTTGACAACATATTTTGTATTCATTTCTTTGAAACTTTCTCTTCGGAATATAACTGCTTCACCAACCAAAGAAGGTTGGTTATGGCCCTATGAGAAGAGTAGAAATATTTATACCTTGTACAGTATTAGGACAAAACTACCTCCATAACAGATTTCAAATATGTTCATTAAACATGATGAAGAATGCCTGGGCCTTTCTGTGAAACTGTGTCACTGCTTCCTTGTATCTTTGTTGAGCATAAGCAAGATAGAAGTCTCATACAAATTAGAGTAGTATGGGGTACCATGGTATGGTTTAGCTAGCATTGCCAAGCCTTGGGGACATAGCGGGGTGGGCATCAGCCAACAGACTACCCAGAAGTGACATCATGCCTCTCTAGGAATTGGCCAAAATTCTATGGTAAAATTGTTTTCGGCAACTCCTAGAGAGGACTGACACCACTTTTGGAAAAACTGGAAAAAAGGAAGACTCATGTACTACCAAGCTCAGTACAGTGTCTGTCAAAAAAAAAAAAAAAAGAACAAACCATACAAAATATGTGTATACCTAGATTGCCTCCAAATTCCTCAGACAGTCTGGACAGGAGTCACCTTTAAAACTTTGTGTTCTGTGAAGTTTGGTGGCCATTTTAGCTAAAGAATATTAATGGTGAAACCAAAGAGATCATACTGTCCTTAGCAACTTTCCATTTTATTTATTTATTTATTAGATTTTTACCCCGCCCTCCCGGTAAGGCCAGCTCCTTCACCGATTTGATGGCCATTTACTATAAATGTACTTAAATGAACCTTTAACTTAAATGCCTTGTAAGGGTATCTCTTTTAAGCTGCTTTAATATCTGGGGGAACTGATTCCTTTTGTGACAATCATTGGAAACCTTTGTAACCACAGTTCCCTCTAAGATGTGCTAGGGGGTGCTGGTGCACAACATTTTAACAGGCAGCTCAGGGATTGTGAGCTCCTGCTTGCAAGACATTTCCCCCCATTGGAAATGATGGAGGATGTGGGCACCTCCTTCTGAAACCCATACACTTGGACCCCCTGGTCCAATCTTTTTGAAACTTGGAGAAACCTTTGAGGAGAGTCACCAGCAGCTATGGTGCAAATTTGGTGCTTCTATCTAAAAAAACCAGCCCCCAGATCAATTCTCCTTTCTAGCCTATGGGGCCTATTGACTATAATGATCCCCATAGGCTAAAATGGAGACAAGGGATTTTTTATTTATTTTTTGCACACCCCTATCATGCTTTTCAGTATGATTTGTAAGCTACCTTGAGTCACAGGAAAAAGTGAGATATAAATAGTCAAATAAATAAGTAGTTTGGCCACGTTGATTATATTTAAGTGTTTTCCTATTTTTTAGGTTAGGCAGGGTTCTGACAGTAATTGTTCCTCCTCTGTTATATTTGACCTGTAATGTTGGTTGTGGTATTTCACTAAAAACAAAAAGAGCCAGGTCTAAGGCTCAGCACAAGGTGACAGTCCAAGGCCAGGTCTACCGATATAGTGGACTGGGATGAGTAGACCTGTACTCCAGAGGCCAGGTCTATCAATATAGTGGAAAGGGATGGGTAGACCTGTTCTTCAGAAGCCAAGTCTACCAATATAGTGGAAAGGGGTGTAGACCTGTTCACCAGAGGACAGGTCTACCAATATAGTGGAAAGGGGTGGATAAGACCTCTTCTCCAGAGGACAGGTCTACCAATATATTGGAAAGGAGTTGGTGAAATTTGACTTGATTCTGTTTTCTCTTACAATGTTTAAATTGTTCTTAAAATATAGTTTAAATATAATTTAAAAGAACTGATGCTGAGATTTGTACAAGGTTATGGAAGAAATCTTCTTAAAAACTTATTTACATGATAGTCTAACGTAAACTTGCTCACAACTTTAATGCCACTAGCTTTTTTTGCTAGAATTTCTGCCCACAACTCTGTGAAGCTTACAGGAAACATTGTTGTAACATTCTTCCCATTCTGTTCTCCATGTCTATTAGTCAAATCATATCTATTGAACAAAGAGAAAGCTATTTGCCATTTCCATTCTGGTTAGCATTCAGACAATTGCTTCTAACTCAGTTTCTGGTATTCCAGTTTGGGGGAGGAAAACCCTGCACAATTTCAAACCAAAGTACACATTTCAGCTCTAATTTCTGCATAACATATGCATTGGAGGATAGTGCCAGAAACTATGTTTCCTGAAATTTATGGAAATACTTGGGATACAGAAAGGATTGATTAGCATTAAAGGGAGGTGACCACTCAATATTGACACCACAGAGAGTTGGTGGAAGCAAATAATTGTACATAAAGCTGATGCTTGTCTTAATTAAAGTGGTATAATAGGTGTTGGGTGGATTTTTTTCCTAGCAAGCAAAGCAGTTTAGCAATGACCAGGTATAACTCATTTTGAAGTCCAGGTTTTAAACTGAATCAATATGTATTTATAACAAGGAAAGAAGTGAATAACATTTATTACAGGGTGGCAGCTAACTGTAATAGATGAGAGTACAGTTAGTTAAGAATATATTTTTGTCAAACAATCACTTTTGACAAAATATTTATCTTTTGGTTATGAATGCTCATATTAATTGCTCGCTTGCTTCTGGATTTCACTGTCCTTCACTTTCAAAAGACAGTTTCTAGGACAAAAAAGCTGGAACTAACTCAGATGGTTGTTTAAACAAGAGTGATCAAAGGTTGTTTACTCAAAAATGTCCAGTGTTAGAGGAATGCCCTGTGTTGGGAACTGCTGATATACAGTAACTATTCAAATGTTGATAGATAGGGAGAGAGAATTCTCCTTTCAAATTAGGCAGTAGCCATTGGATAACAAAGTAGCCTTTTAAAATGAATTGGATTACAATACATTTTCTTCTAAATATGCTTATTTATTACTTTATAGTGGGTGGTTCTCACAAAGACTTTAGGTAGAGTTAAAAAAATAAAGTCTAGCTATAAATATAATACAAACTATTAGAAAAACTTTCAACAGACATTTATAACTACAACAATATCCCCTTCATAGATATGCCCTTCTGAAAAGTCAATTTTACAGATCTTACAGAACAGTACTAGGGTGGAAGCTTTCCTGTCCTCAGGTAGGTTATTCCATCATGCAGAGGCCACAACAAATGCTTGGGTATAGACATAAGAACGCTGGTTCAGGCTAGTGGTCCATCTAGTCCAGCATCCTGTCTCACCCAGTGGCCAACCAGTTGCACTGAAGGGCCAAATGAACAGGACATAAAGACCAAGGACCTCCCCTGATGCCTCTCAGCAATGGTATTCAGAGGTTTGCTGCGTCCTTTCAGTAACCATGGCTTGTAGTCATTGATGGGCCTCTCCTCCATGAACCTATCTAACCCTCTTTTAAGGCTATCTTTGCTTATGGTGGCCATCACAACCTCCTCTGCCACACTGAATTCAAATGAGTAAAGAAATATTTCCTTTTATCTGTCCTGGACCTGTTCCTCAACAACTTCAGTGGGTTCC
This sequence comes from Gekko japonicus, assembly GCF_001447785.1. NCBI lineage: Eukaryota > Metazoa > Chordata > Lepidosauria > Squamata > Gekkonidae > Gekko > Gekko japonicus. Next base: position 772,562 of record NW_015169792.1, read on the forward strand.
TCCAAGTTCTAGTATTATGGGTGAAGGAGAAAAAAAATCCCTCTAGCTAGAAAAAAAGATGGCTAAGGGGAGACATGATAGATGTTTTTAAAATTATGTATGGGTGGGAGAAAGTGGACAGTGGGAGCTACTATCTGGTAACATATTCCACCAATAAGTGTGACTATTTGGACACCTGGGTTCCAGTTATAGTTGAGGTACTGAGACACTGGGACTGTAATCCACAGATTTACAAAGTTGAGGTAATTTTAAATTTCACTGAATTCAATAAATCAAATGAACAAGGAAGGGTGATGGGGTGGTAGCACTGATGCTGTGAAGTCAACTGACAATGATGTTTTGAGAATGGTCACTGGTCTTGGAAACATTCCAACAGGTGTTCAGATCATATCTGATAGTATTCTTGGGGGCTAATCTCAGACATGGTGAACCATGATCCTCCAAATATAGTCACCTAAAAAACCAGTGAGGTATTTTCTCATATGGTCATATATCAACTGGTCCTATAACTCATAATCAAGCTGGTTTAAGCCAAGTACTCTGAACTCACCAATCTGTGGGGCGTTAACTGGAAAATTATAACAGCAGCAGCAGCAACAATTTCCTGTAAAGTAGACTGTGATATTTGTGTTAAGACTGAAAATTTGTCCAAGATCTTCCAGTGAGTTGGAATCCATGGCTATAAACTCACACAGAAAGGTCATAAGAGTTCAGCATGGGGTGTCTCTAAATAGCTTATGATCATAATCACTAGAAAACACAAGTGTGTTCTAGTTAATATTATTATTTATGTGCAAGCATTAAAGTTGAATATGATGAAAAGAGCTCTTTTATTCAAAAAACTTTCACCTCCCCATATCTTAAATCTAAACTAATGTCACTAATTGAGCTGTTGGGGCCTCCTTGTGCTGTCATTAGCCTTTTAGGTTCAGCAATAAACAGTCAGCTCAGAAGGATCTAGGAACAGAAGGGGGGGCTCTGCGTTTTTTTTGTAGGAAGGGATGCTGACAGTAGAAGGTTGAATTTCCAGAATTTCTACTTCTAGGTGGCCTGAATTTCGTCCTGCCATAATTGGTGGGAAACTGCAGAACAGTGAGCATAATTTCTTCATGGAGAGTGTCTCAACATGCTCACAGTACTATTGGTCTGAATGGGGATGGGGATAAATGAGGACCATTGAATTTAAAATGAAATCTTTATATGAATGTACAGATTCTATATTGCCTTTCATATTCTTTGCTTTCTAAATTTTCTCTCAGGGAAAAGTCAAAAACACCCTCTTTACGCCCCATATATCATAACTATCTACAGGAATCAAATAATGGAAAATGAGCTGTGATTCCCAAAGTTGTTACAGATGCTAAATGATGATATATGGAGTAAAAGGTGTGACAAACTGGCTTGCCCATGCAAGACCGCTCTTTATTTTCTTGTGGTAGAAGGAACGTTTCTATCTGACACACAGCTTCTTCTCAACCATCCCTTAGAGGTTTCTAGGTACCGTAGGTTCAACATAAAAGCAAACTCTGGGGTTTTTATTCACTTTCCTCCAACAAGCTTGTAATCTTTGGCCACAGTCCTCAAACCACTTATTATATGCTTCAGCAATAAAGAAGACATTTCAGGTATCATTCCAAACCCCTGCCTGAAACAAGCTTAACTGTGGTTTGGCATGATATCTGATTCTGAATTGACAAACCATAGTTTGTGACTGACCGCATGGGGGAGGGGGGATCAGCAGAAATCTCACCTGCAGAAGAGTTCAGTGGGATCCAAGCCTATGGTCTGCTGCCTCATGGAGACGAGAGTGAAGTTGGAAACTTAGAAAACTGAATGTTGAGAAGGCAGAAAACAAAAGCAGAAAGTTAAATCATGGACTCTCTGTATGTTAACATGGCTTGCATCCATACTAACATTTCCTTAGGTGCAAAGATTTCCCTGAAATTCCTCCCAAAATACTGTTCCAGGGACAGGGGACCAACCCCCCCCCCCCAGGGAATAGAATTGCAGGGGACAATTGGGGCTACTGCAGGAAGGGGGAAGTGAGAAACTCACACTCTGCAGGCATTAATCCTTGCACCTGTGGAAATTCTAATCTGGATCCAAGCCACAATTCAGCATGATACATGAGTTAAGGCAGCCTAAGCAGTGTAAGGATTTAATGTCCTTGGAAATGTAATGTTTTAGAAATAGGTTGATTTGCTATTGATATGCCCAGAAAACTGCATATTAAAAAATTATAGGGACTTTTAACAAGGTCATACAGATCTTATTCCACATCAGTTTCCCTTAAAGCATCCAGTGTTGTAAGAAACATTTGGTCCCGGTATAGTCCTGTTTGTTAACAGAAGTGGATAGAACAGAATAAAGAATGTCACAAAACCATAGAAAGAGAAATGGCTGTTTTGATTCATCTTAGGCAAAAGCGCTCCTTGAGAACAACCTCTTTAGCTGGGGTCAAATGAAAAGATTTGCTAGCTCTACAGTGAATGACATATGGGAACTTTACATATTTTTACACTGTGTTATCTTCTAAATAGTACATATGGATCAAAGCATTCTCCTAGACTGCCTTTAAAATCTGCAATAAAATAATGTTCCCATTAAATTTCTCATACGAACTAGACCACAGAGGCCATTATACCACCCTTAAGCCTATGCTGCTATCTGGGAGCGCCAGAGATTTCTGCTGCCTGTGTCACTTGCGGCTTCATGGCTATCCCATTTCAGGGGAAAGTTGCCAGTGAATTTTTTAAATAATCAGGGATGCCAAATAAAAATAAATATGGCTGCACTTAGGGTTGCCAGCTCCAGGTAGGAAAACTCTGGAAGATTGGCGGTGAGGAGTAGATCCTTGGCAGGGCAGAGCTTGGGGAGGGGAGGGACCTCAGCCGTCCACTCTCCAAAGGTGCCATTTTCTCCAGGGGAACTGGTCTCTGTTGTCAGGACCAGTCGTAATTCCAGAGATCTTCAGGCTCTACCTGGAAGCTGGCAATCCTAATTAGACCAATTTAACGTCTAGCATCTGGTGGTGGTGGTGATGAAGAGAAGAGGAGGAGGAGGAGACTGAGACTGCTATAGGCTACTCAGAAAAGTGAGAACCAATTTGTTTCTTCATAGCAAGAGTTCGCAGACTTAAAATCAAGTCCTAACTGTCAAAGATCCAAACATCTTCCCTTTCCCACTGCTGGCCATGAACATAATTTCTCATATAACAACCCTCATATGTGAACATGTGGCATTACCAGTCCCAGCAGTCGCTCAGGTTTATGGTGCTACAGAAAACAAAGCTGCATTAACCACATTGCTAAACAAACACAACTGTAGAATAGCTATATGGGAGTTTCCCAGTGTGATTTTATGACCTTTCTGATTCCAGCATAAGTCCCTTTTAAAATTACAGACTGCTCCAACACAGCAAGGGCTGCTCCAGTATTACAAGACAGAGGAGTGGTGGCTATGCGGTGGGGGATATTGGGAATGAGGTCAGATGAAGAACAGAATGCCATCAACAATGTCAAAGATTTATGGTATGAATGAGGAGAACAGGAGGGAGAGATCACCTTTGTGAATGTGAATGCTGGCAGAAAAGATAATGGGAATTAAAGCATGTGATTCGGCATAGGGACCTCTGGTTGTAGAAGATGAAATGCCTCAAAGAGTTTAGCTTCCAGGCTTCTTCTAGCCAGAAAATTATTTATTGAAAGTGCAGAACTTCCCAAACCACCAAAAATGGCAAACCCAAATGGCTGAAGAAGAATAAACAATAAAAGGTTCTACAAATCCCCTGAAAAATATATTTTCAAAATCCTATTCCAGCCAGTACATGATATTTTTTTACAGAGCCTGGAACACCTTGGAATATCCACAAACATTGCCCTGGCATGTGGTTTCTGAAATATTCCTTCACTCTGGTAACCTAGATCGTTTTCCTCTGAAATCCAATGGGTATTTAGAAGTTGAAATAGATCCTTGCAGTAACTTCCCAAAGTAACAGCTTTTCTTTAAGGGAGAGTAAATATGATAATTTAGGAGGGCAAAATGTTAACAATTGACAAAACCACAAATAAAAGCTGCTCGGTTTGTGGTAGAAAGGGGAAAGGAAGTTCAACAAACGATAGCCCTTACAGAAGGGGGGTGGTTCCAGATACTTATATGCTGAGATCATTGGGGGCACAAAGCCACAGACTCTTAAGAGACTCAGCATAAATGCTCACATAGCTATTTGGCATGTCAGAACTCCGCAGCAAAGGAAATAGTTGTGGTATACTCTGTTTCTGTGCATTTGAATATATGGAGTTATCTTATTTTGGATCCAACTATGAATCCACCTAGCCTCAAGCAAAGATCTTTTCCAGCTCTGCTTCTTGAAAACCTTTGAATTAAAGGTACCATGTACTGAAACTAGGATACTCCTGCATGCAAAAGAATTTGCTGTACCATTGAGCTAAGCCACTACCACTGGTCTAATAGTACAGCTGAAATTTTTCCATTTCATTAGTGTTCCTTTACTGCCAGCAGCCTTCTGTTTCTTTAAAGAAGCTTTTGTATATTTAATCATTTTGTGTTTGTTTTTAGAATTTCTCTTGTACAAGATTTCAAATGAGCTATCAGATCATTAAATGACTGAAGGCCTTCCCACCCTTTTTGCAATTAATTAATTGGTTTATATTAAATACATCTCAATTAACAGAATATTTCGAGTCTATAAAGTAACAATTTATAACAGCTGAAACATTTAGTTGGATTCAAAACAGACTTCTCCCATCTGTCCCTTCCTATTGCCCCCACTTCCATGAAAAGCTGCACTTGAAAGGTTGGGAGGTCCCTCATCCTGCCATGGGATGCGAGGGGGGGGGGTGCTCCAGAGGGAATCAGAAATCACCCATCCCTCTTGCCTGAAAAGAAATGAAAGGAGTTAGGAGCCAACCCATACTAGGGAGCCAACCCATACTAGGCATGGTATAGCCTGATCTCATCAGATCTCAGAAGCTAAGTAGGGTCAGTACTTTGAAGGGAGACCACCAAGGAAGACTCTGCAGAGAAAGGCAATGGCGCAAACCACCTCTGTTCCTCAGTTGCCTTGAAAGCCCCTTTCTGGGGTTGCCATAAGTCAGCTATGACCCAACAGCACTTTATACGCACTTAGGGACCAACCCAGTGTATTTACAGAAATATATATTTACTAGGAATAAGGCCTGTGTAGAAATAAATACAGTGAGCTCTAGAAAGAGGCTCTGGGTGGGTGTCCCAGCCTTGGGCACTCAGCATGAATTTGCTGTGGCAACCCCAGCAGGATATGATGAAAAAGAGTCCACCATTTTCTCCAGGGGAACTGATCTCTGCCATCAGAAGAGCAGTTGTAATTCTGAGTGATCTACAACCCTCACCTGGAGATTGGCAGCAATGGTTCCCCAGAAGGAAATGGCTGGTTTGGAGGGTGGAGTCTGTGTCTGAGGTCCCACCCCTCCCTATACCCCCATCCTCTCCAGGGTCCACTCCTCAAATCATTAGGAATTTCCCAACCCAGAGATGGCAACACTATCTCCTTCCCAGCCAACCATCAACATACTATTATCTGCCCCTCTGACTTGAGGTTTCCATCTCCTCCCTCAAAGCCTCTATCTACGAAAAGTACAGTCTTTCTCCACTGTGGGAACCCAAGCAGGAGGGAAGCAACCTCAACAGGGTATAATGACACAGAGTCCACCCTGCAAGGCAGCCATTTTCTCCAGGGGAGCTGAGCTTTGCCATCTGGAAAGCAATTTTAATTCTGAGTGATCTCCAGCCCTCACCTGGAGAATGGCAGCAATGGTTCCCATGGAGGAAATAACTGCTTTGGAGGGTGGACTCTATAGCATTCGATTCAGCTGAAGCCTCTCCCTTCCCCCAAACTCTGACTTCCCTAGACCACCACAAAATCTCCAGGAATTTCCGACCTGGATCTGGCAACCCTAGTCAGGACTGGCCCCAATGAGTTCCCCACAAAGGCCAAAGTAGGCCTGGAAAGGGCTTCCCCCTCCTTTTTTACTGACAGAACCAAGCTTGGTTTCCTAGCAACTGCCACTGAGGGGAAAGTTAACCCCACAGTAGGAAGATAAGAGAATGGTTTGATGACCGGTAGCTCACCTCAGTAGCCTGCCAGCCATGGCTGGAGAAACAGCCATTTTGGCAGTTTATTTAAACAGGGAAGTGGCCAAGCTTGGGAGGGGGAGAAGAGCAGACTCAGCACCCAGCCAATGGCATGCACGTACTCTTGAGTGGCGGTTGATGGGCCAGTGGCTGACGAAGCACACAGCACATCCAATGGGAAAGCTAGAAAGTTCCAGTACATTGGGCTTTTTTATATATAGGAAGTGTATAGACCTTGACATCCTGAAGGCTTAGGTGGCTACAAACCAAAAACAAGTTGTTCAAATCGAATTAAAATATTTCCATCATATTGAGTGACAGGAGGCCAAATTTTTACTAGATAGGTCTGAAGTCCTATCCTGCTGGTTAGTTACCAAGGGATGAGATTCACACTGATGTTTCTCAGCATTCTTGTTCATAGCATATTTACACACAAAGATGTACAGATTAATGAAATTATTGCTAGGGAATGGCATCTCCGTTTTTGCATTATGCAGTCTGTGCAGATGCACTGTTATAAACGTCTGCCATGATGCATGATTACACATTGTAAGAAGTATGCAGAGGGACCTGGTATAATTTATGAATGACTGTGGCAACCACTACAAGCAAATCCAGCCAATTTCCCTTTTATTTTTGCCAGAAAAGCAACTTTGCATGACACCGTGATGTCACTTCTGAAAATGCAGCCAGAAGTGACATTGCAGCATCACACAGTGCCATTGCACCCACCTCCATTTTCCATTTGCCACACTATTGAGTGGCAGCGAGGGTATGGATCTGCAGCGCAGGAGGCTACCCTACACTTTTGCCACAAACTCTTAGGTGACTTTAAACAAACCATTACTAGTGCCTAACCAGACATAAAATTTCCCTCCTTTGGTGGGAATCAAATGTATGTTGCGAATTCTGTGCTGGGAACTTAATCCCAGGCATATGTGGCCAAACTCAGATCAGGACCATGGTGTGCAGTGAGGGGGGACAGCCTTCCCCCTGCACTGAAACAGTCCCAGGGGGCATTATTTGCTCATCAGAGAGCACCACATGCTCTGGTTGGGTGTTTATTTATAATTTTGATTTGTGAATCTCTCTATCCCTGAATACTCAGAGGCTCTGAGCGAAGAAAAACAATACTAGAATACATCAGAATAAATACAAGAAGATAAAACAGTTCCATGATTTAAATAAAACAATTCATAAATGGCGTTGTCAGGTTCTCAACTGCATCACCGCTTCCTGTAAGCAATGGAACAGAACTGGGAAGGGAAGGAGGGGCTGGATGGGAGAAGGAGAGGGAGTGCCAGCCAAGATGGTACCCATCGCTGTCCTCATCCAAAGGCCTGGTGGAACATCTCAGTCATACAGACCCTGCAGAATTGCATCAGGTCCTGCAGGGCATGGTTGTTATTCAGCAGAGAGTTCCACCAGGCAGGGGACAGGGCTGAAAAGGCCCTGGCCCTGATCGAGGGCAGCCAAATGTCTTTCCGGCCATGGACCATAAGTTGTTCTCAGCAGAGCATAACACTCTTCGGGGGACATATCAGATGAGGCAGTCCCAAAGGTATGTAGGTCCGAGACCACTCAAGGCCTTAAAGGTCAGTACCAAAATCTTACATTTGACCCGATACTCCACTAGAAACCAGTGCAGCTGACTCAGCACAAGTCAAATATGTGCTGTCCGTGGCATTCCTAAAAAAAAGCATTCCTGTCAGGCCTCGCACCACCGCATTCTGGCTCAGTTGGAGTTTCTGGATCAGTCTCAAGGGCAGGCCAGGGTAAAGCGAGTTACAGTAGTCCAATCTGGAAGTGACTGTTGCATGGATTACTGTGGCCAGGTCAGGGCGAGACAGGAGAGGGGGCATTTGCCACAGTTGGCGCAGATGGAAGAATGACAGCTTGGCAACATTTGTGACTTGGACCTCCATAGATAAGGAGGGATCCAGGACCATGCCCAAACTGCACCCATGCTAATGGTGCACGGCATAGGCGTAATCTTCGTGGGGGCGGTGGGGCTTCAGCCCCCGCCGAAATTTTCAGGAAGGTACTCAGCCTCCCCCGGGAGCCACCCTTGCTCCTAGCAAAGCAATGCCTCTGGCCCAGCCCCAGCCCCCCCTGGGAAATTGGAAAGTCTACACCCTTGGTGCACGGTCAAGGCTGGGAAGTTGATGCCCCAGCCATGACTCCCTCCCCAGCCACAGAACCTCCTTCTTAGTTGGATTCAGTTTCAGTCGACTGTTCTCCAACCATCCCACCACGGCCTTGAGACCCTCTGCCAGATTTTGCGGGGTGGTATCCAATGGTCCCTCTAAAGTGTGGAGTCTTGTGAGCAAAACTTCTACTTTGTGAGCTACTGGCATTAAAGGTGTGAGCAAGGGATTTGGCTACTGCATAAATTAGTTTGCTCTGGAGCCATCCTTCCTGGGCAAAGACAAAAATGTGTGAGCCAGAGGCTAAAAAACTGTGAGCTAGAGGGAACAATGGTGGTATCTGGGCAGCCACACATTAACAGATACAGCTGGCTGTCATTAGCATACTGATGACATCCCAACCCAAAACTCTTCACCAGCTATGTGAGGGGGCACATATAGATATTAAATAACACTGGGGAGAGGATTGCCCCTTGGGGAACCCCACATGTTAAGGGGTGCCTCATAGACATCCTCCCTCCAAGCCCCACCCTCTGTCCCCGACCCAGGAGGAATGAGGTAAGCCGTTGCAAGGCTACCCAATGTACTCCTTTGTTGGCAAGGCGGTGGGTCAAAAGATCATGATCGACCGTGTTGAACACAGCTGTGAGATCTAATAGCAATAGCAGTGCTGACCCGCCTTGGTCCAGCTGTCTGTCGAGATCATCTGTAAGGGTGACCAGCACTGTCTCCATCCTGTGGCCAGGACAAAAACTGGACTGGAATTAGCTGTGAGATCTAATAGCTGAATTGCATGGTAGACAGCAGCCATATTTGGACCGCATTTTGGGTGGAAAGGAAGCATAGAAATGTGTTAAGTAAATAGGTAAAACATGATTCTTTCACGCACGTAGACCTGTCATCTCCATAAGAACAAATGGGAACTAGTCTGCATGTGCAAGAGCTCCAAGACTGCATTGAAGTGCATGCAGGACTCTGGATAGGGATGATTATTTTGGGCCAGTTTACACTGGTAAATTTCTCCTTATAACAAAGGTTCATACAACTAAGAGGTATACACCTGGGGTACCTGCTTTCCTATTTCCAGGATAACAACTGCACTCCTCCTGGAACCATACTCACACAGTTGGCATCTAGCATGTACAGACTGTTCTTTCTGCATATGTCCATGTACTGGGTACGGTTGCCAATAGGACTGGAGAAAAATGTCCTGTCCCTTTAATAGAGGCAGTTGAAGCTTTTCTGGATGTGGAGGTAAATAACATCACCTAGTAAATAACATCTCATTAAGGCCCTATTAAAGGACTTTTCCCCCCTCCACGCCTTTCTCTAACTATGGGAGTACTGGCAGTATGAATAAATGGAATTGACTTCCAAGTGAATACTTGTAAAACGAGGCTTTCAGAAGTGAGCCTCCATTGGTAGAGAACAACTCTGATCCAAATCAGTATTAAAAATCCACAGATCTAATTAGCAATTAGGGGTCTGATTGGTTTCTGTTAATAAAGTAATATCAGCCCAATTCACATCTGACCTAATCTGGCCATTTTCTCTCCCTCCCCTCCTCTTGCTTTTCCCCCTTTTGGACTGGAAGTACACAATAATAGCAAATTAATCTTTCCTGCATGAAACATATCAGCTTTCAGTAACCTCCTTTCTTTCTCTTTTCTTTTTTTTAACAATGAAACATTGTGCTGTGTCCTTTAGTGCTATTACAGGCACTCAGTCTGTTAGGACATATTGGGCGATTATAGGCCAGTCTTTTCAGAGAAAGCCATGGGTTTCAAGTTAGCAGTAACCATCTATCAATTGCTGAGATTATGGCATGATTTACTGTCCCGGCATGGTGTATTCTCTGATTTTCTGCCTCCTATGAAACATTGTGCTTTCCTTTTCTATTGATGTATCAACTATAATAGTTACAAGCAGCTACAGAAAAATCAATAGTGGACTTTCATTACTGAGCACATAAAGTAAAAGAGGACCACGCTGTGAGAGCTTCTCGCTGTTAAATAGTCACTGACTGCAAGGTACACAATAAATGTCTGTTATTTTGGTCTAAATGAAGGATGTCTGAATTTGAAACATCAAGTATCTCAGATTTTGGACGCAACCAGGGCTTCAAGTCAGGTTATCCTAGCTAGCAATTCTTTTCCAAGGCAGGTAAGACTGGTGTGTCTTTTTCTACTATGAGATCTGAATTTAAAAAAAACAAAAGGGTACAATAGGAAAATGAATGTCCAAATGATACTGTGTGTTTTGTTGTGTTGCAAACCCTGTGATGGGTCCACCTCAGCTGAACTGTGCATTTTAATTGTGTTAATGTTCACCATATCACAGAATCACCCTTTGGACTAAGGCGAATGGTGCAGTAACCTCTATGTTGTGCTCACAGATAAGAAACCATGCTCTTTGCCAGGAGGGGAAAAGTTCAAGGGGTAATTACAAATGGCTTAACTCAGGGATGGGTAAATTGCTCAGTATCAGGGATGCCTCAGGTTTATCCTCTGTGGTAGACTTCTGAAGCTACTTTATATCTTTTATAGCCATATATTTTTCATAATACATACATTAGTTTTGCAAATGTCCCAGTCCACAATATTTTAATAGCTTGCCTAGCCAGACAGACTTAAGAACTAGTGTGATACAATAGTTAGAGTGCTGGATTAGCACTCTAACTTAAAATCAAAAAGGTGGCAGAGCGGTTTTTAAACTGAATATTGGGGGAAAGCCGACAAGAGATGAAAAGTCTCTGGTTCGGGTTGGCTCATCCCAGAGAGATGAGGGGGTACCTGTTGCTTTTCTACAAGGAGGTTGATTGAAATTGTCCACTGAGACCATGGCTAGTGACATGGACTGCCTGACAAGGTCTCCAGATAGCAAGAGGAAGGTTGCAGGCTTAACTTGTATGAGAAATTATAGCTGTTTCTATACAAATGCTAGAAGTGTCTGAGGTAAATTCGGGGAGTTGGAGTGCTTGGTGTTGGAGGGAAAAATAGACATTGTGGGTATTTCAGAAACTTGGTGGGATGAGGAAAATCAGTGGGATACAGTGATTCCCGGTTATATATTATATCGGAAGGATAGTGGGGGAAGGGTTGGAGGTGGGGTGGCTCTGTATGTCAGAGAGGGTATAAAGTCCAAAAAAATTGAGAGGCTAAGAGAATTGGATTATTGTGGGTATTTCAGAAACTTGGTGGGATGAGGAAAATCAGTGGGATACAGTGATTCCCGGTTATATATTATATCGGAAGGATAGTGGGGGAAGGGTTGGAGGTGGGGTGGCTCTGTATGTCAGAGAGGGTATAAAGTCCAAAAAAATTGAGAGGCTAAGAGAATTGCATTCGCTTCTGGAAATTCTATGGGTTGAAATAGGGGGGCCAAAAGGAAACTTAACACTGGGAGTTTGTTATCGCCCACCAAATCAAAAGATAGAGGAGGATTATAAAATGATGAATGAATTAAAGATAGCAGCTAGACAAAAAA
>NW_015169792.1:785602-854293 GCF_001447785.1 Gekko japonicus
ATCGAGACAGTGTGTGACTGCAATCAAAAAGGCCAATGCTATGCTGGGGATCATTAGGAAGGGTACTGAAAACAGATCAGCCAATATCAAAATGCCCCTATATAAATCAATGGTGCAACCTCATTTGGAATACTGTGTGCAGTTCTGGTCACCACACCTTAAAAAGTGAAGCTTTTTAAGCTTTGGAAAAAGTGCAGAAAAGGGCAACTCGAATGATAAAAGGATTGGAACACTTTCCCTATGAGGAAAGGTTAAAGCGCTTAGGGCTCTTTAGCCTGGAGGGACGACGACTGAGGGGTGACATGATTGAGGTTTATAAGATTATGCATGGGATAGAGCAGGTAGAGAAAGAGGTACTTTTCTCCCTTTCTCACAATACAAGAACCTGTGGGCACTCCATGAAATTGCTGAGCGGTCGGTTAGAACGGATAAAAGGAAGTACTTCTTCACCCAAAGAGTGATTAACACTTGGAATTCACTGCCACAGGAAGTGGTGGGTGCTACAAGCATGGACGGCTTCAAAAGGGAATTAGATAAGCATATGGAGCAGACGTCCATCAGTGGCTGTTAGCCACAAGGTATAGATAGGGGCTCTGGGGCAAGTGATGCTCTTGTCTTCTTGGTGCTTGGGAGGGGGGGTCAACAGTGAGAGGGCTTCTAATGTCCTGGCCCCACTGGTGGACCTCCTGATGGCACCTGGTATTTCTGGCCACTGTGTGACACAGAGTGTTGGACTGGATGGGCCTTTGGTCTGATCCAACATTATGCTCTTATGTTCTTATGTTCTTATTAGGATCTGGGAGGTCCAAATTCAAATTCCTATTGATTTGATTCTGATTTGATTTATTAGGCTTATATCCCCCCCTCCCCCACAAGTGAGTTCAAGGAGGATCACAGCATTCCAATCAGCAACATAATAATAATAACACACTGGGATTTAAAGAAACAAACAAATTTAACATGTTTAACATTAAAAGATAAAAAATTAAAATCAAGTTATGGTCCAATCAAATTAGATGGCGATCAATCAAGGCAAACTCATAGTGCCTCCTGCGGTGATGCTTTGTTTGTGTCTGTGAGCAGGACAAATCGTAACAAGCACTATGAGCACTGCAACAATGTGGGCAGTGGGAACAGGGAAGGCCAAAATGGTTAGACGACTGCTGTCTCAACCAAAGGCCTGGCAGAACAGCTCCATTTTACAGTCTCAGTGGAATTTAAAGCCCTGTATGGCCGGGGTCCGGCTTACCTAAGGGACCGCCTTTCCCCATATGTTCCCCCAAGGGCACTGTGGTCGGGGAGTCAACATCTCCTGAAAATTCCAGGCCCCAGGGATGTGAAATTTGCTGTTACTAGAGCCAGGGCATTTTTGGTGGCGGCTCCTACCTGGTAGAAGGAGCTCCCGGAGGAGATCCGGGCCCTGCAGGACCTTTCTCAGTTCCGCAGGGCCTGTAAGACAGAGCTCTTCTGCCAGGCTTTCGAGAAGGAGCCGCCGCCACTATAATTCCACCACCAATAGGTATGCAGCATCGCACCACTACCACCAATATGTGGTTCCATCTGCGTGCGAGGTGACCCTAGAAGGAGAGGGGATGACAAGTTGCGGGATCAATGCCATTCGATCAGGATCGACCTCATCTTGCACAGACACTTTGTTGTTGTATTGTATTGTTTTATTGTTTTAGACTGTTTTATTTGTTTTAATTCTGGCACATGTGCCCCACTGTTAGCCGCCCTGAGCCTTCGGGGAGGGCGGGATATAAATCCAAAAATAAATAAATAAATAAATAAAAATTGTAATAAATCCCACAAGGCCCTGATCTCTACTAGAAGCATGTTCCACCAGGCTGGGGCTAGGGCAGAAAAAAAACTCTGGCCCTGGTCGAGGCTAAGCGGACGTCTTTCAGGCCATAACCCCTGCTGGGTAATTTTGGCTCAGAGGAGTGGGGAATCAAACTTGGTTTTCCAGATCAGTGTTACCTCTCTTAACCTCTACAGCACACTGGTCACCAGGATTGGGGAACTGGTTCAGGCATTCCTGTCATGGGTTACCTAGTCAACTCTTTATGCTATTGGACACTGATCTTTTGTAACAGTGCTGTTCCAGGTATTGATCATGACATGCAAAGTCTAGGCCTTTTTCTATCCCCATATGTCATTTGCAAAACCCTGCCTGTCTGATAGCAGGTGCAAGCAAAGTTTTAATATGTTGTCGAAGGCTAGCAAAATTTTGTCTAACAGGCACAACCCGAGAAAATATTTGATTGATAGATAGATGATAGATAGATATAGATACATCAGAACCCACTTCTCAGAGCCTGACTTAGTGTGATAACTGATAGAAAGTGGAAATTATAGGCACAGAAATACCAATTTAATGCAACCCTGTTCAGTAGGAATATTTGCTAGATCTTGTGTGTGGATGATTTCTCTGCCAGACAAATATCTTCTGATTCACTTTCTTGCTTCTCTGTATCTCCTGCTGTCCAGAACCCAGTAATCTGACAATGAGGCATCAGAATATTAGCCAAGACTGAAACATTTTCTTCACCATTAAATGTTGGAAGTTATTGAAAAAATAGCAATATAAACTGTATTAAAGAAATGGTATTATTTGGATTAGATTTTTTGGTTACTTATTATCTAACTGCACATCCCTAACGTGTTTATCAGACACCCTTTGAAAATCCTAAAGAGGTAGTTTATATGTTCTACTCTGACCTAGAAGCCTTTGCCCCATGACTCATATTAAAAGATAAAGAAGCTAGTAAAGTTAGTTTAACTTACTGATCAATAAACCTCTTTTTTAAACCAAAGCAAATGGAATGGGTTAAATCCAGCAACAGTTGTGGATTTACATGCAATGAAAACAATGAGATCTAGTACTTAACCAAGTGTATTTAAGTCCTCTGTTAACTCTTCACTTTAACGTTTGAAAGTTAAAAAGTAAAGCATTTTGCTCTGTTCTTCCTGCATAATTATATGTTCCAGCCATACAACGTGGCCTGCCTGGGATCAAGAAGGAGAAAGGGTTATTAAGCAGCTGGTAGGTCACAATACATGGCTGGTGGGCTGCATTCAGTTTGGTGGGTCACAGGTTGAATAAACCTGGTACCCTGTATCCTACCTCTCCTCTCACCAAAGTTTTAACCCTTTCCCTTTCTCCAGTGGATCTTTCTACCACGGAAGAGCTATTTAAGTTGGAGGAAGGCTTCAAACTTTGCTGAGTGGAATTATGATACACAGGCCAGTATGTTTTAATGGAAGGGTCCCCAACCTTCCTGAACCTGCAAGCACCTTTGGAATTTTGAGAGAGAGTGAGGAAAGCCACCCCAAATAGCTGCCACTGTGGGTGGAACAAAACCCAATGGTTGCTGCACTTTGCAAAACAATTGCAGAAGGGAAATAAAATTAAATGAAGGAAGGCCTATGGGGAGGAAACAAGAAAGGAAAGGGGGAAATAAAGATTTTAAAAAACCCTCAAGGGGGAATGGAACCACGAACCTGGATCCTTACTAGTCCTCATTCTCCGGTAGCAGCTGCTGCCATCGCATCCATGGAAAAACCTTGCTATTGAATTAGGACAGTCAATACTGTCTTATGAAGGCACTTTCTGAAAAGCTTGGCAGGTGCCAGGGAAAGTATGGGGGGAGGGCCCCACTGGGTCCATGGGCTCCACATTGGAGAACCCTGCACTAATGTGTGGATGACCTGACCAATTTATCTAGTATCCAAACCCTGTTCCAGGCTCCAGATCAATCTCCCTCTTGAACAGTGTGGCTTTATAACAAAGCTGGCATTAGTTACATGTCATAAAGCGCTCATGAATCTGGAGCACATGGCCCCAAAGCATGAATTCCTGAAAGGTTTCCTCAAGAGGGAGGTTGGCAATTGTCCTTTGCCTTTTCAACATGAAAATATCCTCCCAATAATGACAATTCATATTCAGAAAACACACCAAACCTCCATTGTTGTTTTTCCCCCCTATATAAATTATTTCACCACTCTGGCACTGCAATTTGTTAGGTCCATTGTGGTGTCAAATAAATGTTCCTCAAAGGGCCTGCCTCAGTCCCTGGGTTATCCGTTGCTCATCCCTACTCTAGTGCATCCACAAAGCTTAACTTGCTTATGTTAATTAATTAACTGGTATGGATGAAGATTGTTTCCACGTGGAGGTTTTGCTCTGCATTCTCTGCCCCCTGCAATGGCACCAGGATTTGGTGGGACTTCTGCATGAGATCATTATTCAGTTGCCCACCTTCCAGGGCTTTTCCAGCATTGTTGTGTTATACCTACTACAATTTTTAAGCCAGCAAAAAAGACTACTGTGGTCCCTGCCACACGGGGGGGAGAAAGGCAAAGTGTCCCTGCCACACGGACAAAGTGTGGCTTTTGGAAGCCGCACCAAAATAGAGATGCCGCAGCGGGATCACATTGATCCCCTGAGCTGCGGCGCATTCCCTCCCCAGCATGATCAGATGCCGGGGGAAGCCACGGTGCGGAAAGGGAGGCTGCCGAACTGTGCATGTGTGAGCATGCGCAGTTCAGCCAGGACCCTGGGATGCGCCGGCAGAAAGACGCGCCGGCGATCCCACGGCCGGGCTTGATGTGGCCATGCTGAAAGGTCCACCTCGGTAGGTGGTTTAGTTTTGCTGAGGCTTTTTGGGCAGGGCTGGATCGGGGACGGGTGCGCAACATTTCCCAAATGTTGCAGTGGGATTGCGCCCGTTTGCTGTGCCCCCGATCAGTCCCTCTCCCGGCCCAAAACCTTTCGTGTTACCGGGGCCTCATTCTTCATTGACAGAACTTCAAAGTACTAAATCTTTTTAAGCTACCACCTTCCATTTTTTTAAATGCAGTGATTATGAAGGATGCCCTTACATACAATTCACTGTTTCAGTCACCCCAGTCCATTAGACTGGTTGCTTTGACTACCCCAACGGGAATGTCGCTCTATGGAAGCAAATGGGCAAACCCACTACACAACAGCTTCAGGTGCATATTGCACATAGAGCTAAGTCTTTAAAGATGTGGATTCTCCATGATGTCGCTTGCCATAGAGAAACATAACATCTGGCCCATCATCCTTAAGAGCATAAAGGAAATGTTTGCTTTCACACAGAGAGGGTGAAAATGTTAGGATCTTAACACATGGGTCTCTGTGTGATTACATGAGGGAAGCCGAAAAATACAAACTCTGAGTTAAGCTTCTGTCACATCTGGGGAGAAAATACAGAACAGAAAAGATACTTTGCAAAAAAAGAAGAAGAAAAAAGGTCAGTCTGTCACTTTATTTTGTAACTCCTGCCATCTATCTCAGTAACAAATACCATGCTCAGGTTGTGGTCTATAAACCACTTCCTCTGGAGTAGCTCCATGGACTTGTAGGGCTCTTTCAAAAGCAGTATAGTGCTTCAGGCAAAGCGTTACTATAACAATTAGTCTTGTGACAAGTTTCTGTGGTCAGGTTTTCCTGTTGCAACCTGCCAACATGCCCCGGAGTGCACAAGACAAATTTACAGTATGGATTTACTGTCCTTCAGACGCAAACGACATATGCCCCCGAGGCAGCTGGATACATTTTTAATTTACACTGGTCAGGATCCAAAGAGCTGCACGTGGTGTTTTGAATGCACCCTGAGATTTCTCCACCTGCCGTTTTCCACTGCATTCCCTCCTACACCAACGAAAGCTGCTCTTGAAGGCTTGAAGGCCGGTGTGCCTTTCAAAGAAGCATTCAATTCACAGCACCGAGACAAAACAAACAGGCAACTCTTCACCCCCACGCACACACACAAAATGTTTTCCCCATGTAAAAAGAAAAAGGATCACTGGATCCTCTTCATTATATAAAATTATTGATAGTAATTTGGCATTAATGGCCTCATTAAGAAATCAGAAATGTAGGATTTTATCCTCCTCCTTGTTTGGTCAGAAACCAAATGCTAGTCAGTTCCTGAATCATCTTATATTATTTGTAATCTCAGGCTGCATTTTCTTGGCAAAGACTCTCCTTTTGCCTGTAATCACTGCCAGAATTGCAGAAGCATTCGCACTGGCAGCTGAGTGGCCATGTGGGATTTTGTGTGCACTTTCTTCCATCAGCCACCATTTTGCCAGCATTTTTCCCACACCGTGCCACAGGAAAGCATTTTTAAAAATAGGTAATTGCTATTAGCTATTGTGCATAATGTTATAATGATCTATTGCCACAATAGACTCATTTCTATGAATACGCAGCTTTATTGTTGTTGTTATGTCTCTAACCCATTTGGTTGCAGAGAACAAAAAGGGCGAGGGAATTACTTTTTTATGAATATGGGAATTCAGAGCAACTAGTAGAATGTGGTAATATAGCATTCAACATTATGGCACAGTAGGAATTACTGATTGTTTTTAAAATCCCTCAAAAAGCCCTCTGGTGGTATGGTAGGGAAACTGGCAGCAGAGGGTGACTGACAGAAGAAAAACAGCACTGATGTGGGCGGGACTTTTGAAAATGCACAGCTTCCTGTCCAGATGGCTTGCTACTGTGTTTGGACTGTATTCTTTCCAGAAAGATTGTACCAAACCAGGTTTGAGAAAGAACAAAATAAGGATGGGGGGGGGGGGGGGGATGGGACCAGAAAGTGGAAGATTACAGGATTGTGTTGTGTGAATGCTCCAAAAACAAACCACTGTGGTTTGTAAGCCATGGCAAATAGAAGCTTGCTTACTGTGGTTCCAGGAAGGGGAAGGACAAGAGCATGGGGCTTCCACACGAGGATTTTGTAGTTTACCCATTGTTAATGCAGATGCAGATAAAGCATGGAGCTTCTATGTGGCTGTTTTCCCCACAGTTTCCCTGCCACAGTCCCCCAGAAGTGGCCACCCCCCATCTCCTGGGTGACCAGGGCTTTTGCAACCTTTTAAAAAAAATCAATGCTAGAATATCATTATATTGATACTAGGTCTGACTTGACTTGACTTGATACTAGGAATAAGGTCCATTGTGAAAATAAATACAACGAGCTCTCGAAACAGGCTTTGGGAGAGTGCCAAGGCTTTGGGCACTCAGTGTCTATTTGCTGTGGCAACCTCAGCAGTGTATAATGACACAGAGTCCACCATTTTCTCCAGGGGAATTGATCTCTGCCATCTGAAGAGCAGTTGTAATTCTCTGTGATCTCCATCCCTCCCCTGGAGACTGACAACAATGGTTCCCCATGAGGGAATGGCTGGTTTGGAGGGTGGAGTCTATGGCATTGTACCTGTCTGAGGTCGCACCCCTCCTCAAACCTCATCCTCTCCAGGCTCCACTCCTCAAATCTTCAGGAATTCCCCAACCTGGAGTTGGCAACCCTATCTCCCTCCCAGCCAACCATCAGCCTACCATTATCTGCCCCCTGGCTTCAGCTTTCCATCTCCTCCCCCTCCCTCCTAGACAGCAGTTGTAATTCTGAGTGATCTCCAGCCCCCACCCGGAGATTGGCAACAATGGTTCCCATGAGGGAATGGCTGGCTTGGAGGGTGGAGTCTATGGCATTGTACCTGTCTGAGGTCCCACCCCTCCTCAAACCTCACCCTCTCCAGGCTGCATCCCTGAAATCTCCAGGAATTTCCCACCTGGAGTTGGCAACCCTATCAGGACTGGCCCCAATTAGTTTTTCTCCAAAAGGCCAAAATAGGCGTGGAAAGGGCCTTTTAGTGACAGAACCTGGTTGCCTAGCAACAGGCACTGAGGAGAAAGTACAGTTGCCAGCTCAGATTAGGGAAATAACTGGAGATTTGGGGGGTACGTCCTGTGGAGGGCAGCATTGGAGGGGAGATGGAAGGACTCAGCAAGGTATAATGCCATAGGGTCTACCCTCCAAAGCAGCCATTTTCGCCAGGGGAACTGATCTCTGTCATCTGGAGATCAATTGTAACAGCATGAGATCTCTAGGTCCCACCTGGAGCTTGGCAACCCTAGGAGAAAATCAGCCGCACAGCAGGGGTTGAAGAGAATGGTTTGATGGTCACTGGCTCACCTCATTAGCCAGCCAGCCATGGTGGAGCCAAAAAGGAGAGAGAGCTGTTTTAAGTTTATTCTGACAGGAAAGTGGCCAAGCTGGCAGTGGGGGGGGTTATGCTGAAAGTCCTTTTTATTTTACTGACAGATGCAAGCTTGGTTGCCTACCAACAGCCACTGAGGGGACAGTTAGTCACAGTTAGTCCCACACAGGAGCCTAGAGAAGTGTCTTCCTCAGGAGACAGTCCAGCTTTCCAGGAGCCACAGCTCGTTTCCTCTAGGCCAGACCTTCCCTGGCACTGCTGCCGCTGCTGAAGGAAGGTGGGGAAGCCTTTGAAAGGCACTGGGCAGCGTTCTCTGCAGTGCAGCCCACTGAGCTATCACCCTGATGAAGTGCCGGCCTTGCAGCCGAGGGAGAGGAGCCACAAGGGGCAGCAAAGGTGAGTGCTTCCCTTGCTTGCCACCACTCGCTAGGTGTGCCTCCTTCTCCTCCGTGGAGGGGTTGCTGCTCTCTCGGTGGAGCATCCATCCCCTTCGCCGGCTCCCTCCAGACTGAGGGTGAGATGCTGGCTGCCGGCTCTGTGGGTGGGGCCGAGGCAACGCAGCAAGGCAATGCAGCCAGGGATTGGCAGACCTTCAGAGTGGCAGCTGAGGGAGCCAAAGGCTGTGGGAGCGTGTGGAGCATTCACACCAAAACAGAATTATTATATAGAGAAATACTGTTGCAATAGGTGGAGCTGGTAGGGTTGCCAGACCCCGGCCAGAGGCAGGGAAACCCCCACTTTTGCAGGGTGCTTCCCCGCCAGCATGGGTGGAAATCCTACCCCCAACTGGCCCGAAAGGCAATGTGATGACATCACCCAGAAGTGATGTCATCACGTTGCTGCCATTGCAGGGCGATGCTCTAGTTTTTGGGCAAAACTGTATGGTAAAAATCGGCTACAAACCATAGAGTTTTATCGAAAAACTAGAGCATCACCCCCCTCCCAACATCAATAACATGATGACGTCACTTCCAGATGATGTCATCACACCACGTGTGCTTTGCATTAGTGGCAGAAGATCCCGGAAAGGACCAAGGATCCCCCCACCAGATGTCTGGTATAGCCAGGAGATCCTAAGATTGTCTGGCAGTCTGAAGCTCTAGCTCTTTTAGGTGGTGAGCTAGGCTTATTTTTTTGATCTGAGAGAGCTCTGAAAGAGCTGTGACTGACCCAACATCACCCAGCTGGCTTCAAGTGGAAGAGTGTGGAATTGAACCTGGTTCTCCAGATTAGAGTCTGTCGCTCTTAACCACTACACCACGCTGGCTCTCCCTAACTGTACTGTCTGGTACGGTGAAATGCTGCTAGCTCATATCCTCAAACACAACAGGTGCACATCCATATGACATCTTAATCCTAAGAACATGCCACCACAGCATCAAACCAACTTTTGACTACTGAGTTTGCAATAGTATTCTCCACTTCACTTTACCTGGTTCCTGGTGGGCATTTCTCCTGATGCCCAGCTGATACCCAACTGATCACCCTGATGCAGTAACCCATAGAACAATCTTTAAATCAGCCTCATCCCAACTAACCTCCTCAACAAATCTTGTGGGTCACTAGCCTGAATGTACTGTCTTGGCAGAATATGTACTGCAGATGTGGACTGTAAGATCACCAGATGCAGTTTCACTATGTATAAATCACGATTGTTTTTTGTCAAAAGGTACAGTTTTGCAAATCCTTCTCTGTATTGTATTGTATAGTAGAGTCTCCAGACCATTGTCATGATGTAATTAGCAAAACGAATATTTTAACTAATCTCATAAAAACTTGAAATGCCATAATCACATGCAAATACCATCCTGGTGCCAGAGACCAGAAGAATGCCTTTGAGCTAGTATTTATAACAAAAAGTATTTGACTGAGCTCTCTTGTAAATTTTATCATACCTGAGGCTGTTTTCCTCATTCGATTAGCTGAATTTATCCTCAGGCAAGCCAGACATCTAGTACCAGCTAAATTCAACAACTGGAGCTTAAAATTTGGCTTAATATATCCCCACTTGGAGCTGCCTGCTTAATTCTCTTTCATATGATAACACTGGTTTATTCATAGTCTGGAGTCTGGACTTGGCACCTGAACAAACTAAACCACATATCTTATTCTAATAACATAAGGAAACTTAAGGGGGAAAATGCCACAAAAGTTCTTGAATTAAAGTCAAATACAAACTTAAGACAGCATATATCTCTTTTGTAAAGTGATGACAGAATATCTTTCCTCAGGAAAGGGTTTTTAAAATATTCTTGGGGTTTTCTCCCCATTTATAGATGAATGTTGATGAACGGACATAGAATTGAAGAAGAATTGTGCTTGAATCATGGCAAAAAAATAAATATCGACTTTCTTCGGTATAAAAGAATCCATACATTAATCTTTCATGTTCAAGTCTTCGGAGAAGTTCTTATGGCTCCAAAATATAGTTTCATATGGAAACTGAATCCTTAGCCATTTTTTATTGAAAAGTCTTCCTTGGATATTTAAATAATAAAAATTAAGATTTAAGTATCTGTGTGAACCAACATTTTTAAGTCGACTAAGTTCTTATGAACCCCTCATTATGCAACAAACAGGGATATTAGCTCCAGTTCTGTGACTCTTGTAGGTGGCAGAAACTCTAATGCCAATGCAGAGCTTCCCTACTGGTAAGAACTTTTTTACTTCCCCATTTACATCACATCACTGGAGCAACTAGCAGTCTGTCAGCAAGGAGTCCCCTTCAATGAACTGGAGAATGGAAGCCTGCTCACACAGTGGGGCAAATTACAGTTACTTTAGCAGTGAAACAAAAGTACTCTGCGTATGCTAAGAGGTATGCTCATCTTTAGCATTTCTTGACATGTTCGAACTACTGAACCTTGGGATTGAAAAATTCCCTGGAATAATCCTTTAGCCCATGTGAATCCTGGTTTGCAGTAATTTATTGCACAAGACCGTCCAAAATACACATGTCTGTATGCCAATGGAGAAGCATCCCTGGTTCAAAGCGTTTCCAATCTAGTAAGGGAAAGGGAAAGAGGCATAGAGGATCTGTTGTACAGGAAGGCACCATTTTACATGCCTTTAAAAGAAGAAGAAGATAAACATAATTTTAAACAGTACACCTGGCAGCTTGATGCCATAAAATGTTGTAAAATGTGCTTTTATTTCAGCTGTGAACTGGTCTGTAACAAATTGTAGTTCTAGCTATCCTTAATAGTTAGAAGCTGAAATGGGATTCACACCAATAAGTCCAACATTCCTCTACTTTGTAAGCATCTTATCCTGCATTTAAAAGAAAATATCATTTTGCCTAACCTATTATTTCTGCATGAATGAAATGCACTGCTTGTTGTAACGCACTTGAAAAAGTCCAGACTTCTAAAACAATGGATCTGTTATTTGACACTCCAATGAACTTCAAAATAGTTTATGTCCACAGTCAAGAGACAGGGATAGAAAATTACTCTGCCATTTTTGGTCCTAGGCCAGTGTCAAAACTTTGGTGCACCATACCACTTTGGGCCCACTTGTGTGGTTTTTAAAAACTTAAGTGAACCCATGCCCATAGCCAGGATTTTTTAAAGTCAGGGGCATTTAAATTTCCTAGGGTGCACTGGCTAATCGAATTAAAAGTAACTTAATTCCGTTCCTGGGGGAAATAGAGAGGTGCCATCTGGCTCCATGTAGCCACCGTAGCTGGCCCTTCATGCCAGACAGCTGTGCAGGAATACTGGGCTCCTTCCCCACACCTGCCACTGCTCGGGGGCCCTTGGCTGGATTGGAAGTCAGGGGGCCTAGCCCCAAGATGCCCCACTGTAGCTACAGGCCTGAGTGAACTTCAAGGAAGAAAGGGTCATTGCCCATTTCTTTACACAGAAAATGGTGGTCATCAGATGGCTGGTTGATAGTAAAGGTAAAAGTTTCCCTTGCTTGAAAGCCAGTCGAATCTGACTCTAGGGTTGCGGTGCTCATCTCTATTTCCAAGCCGAAGAGCCAGCACTGTCTGAAGACGTTTCTGTGGTCATGTGGCCAGCATTACTAAACACCAAGGCACACAGAACGCTCTTAACTTCCCACCGAAGTGGTACCTATTTATCTACTTGCAATTTCTTGCTTTCAAACTGCTAGGTTGGCAGGAGCTGGAACCAGAGATGGGAGCTCACTCCATCATGCGGCACTTGGGTCTCAAACTGCCTGCTAAATTCCTTGTCCTTTTTTCCCCATTGGTCTTTTACTCTGGGAAAGTTTAGCAACAGCTAGCAATATTCATGATCCCATATTATTTTCCATTTCCAGCCATTCTCCATTTCCATGTCACATGTATAAAGAATATTCTTCAAATTCCTATTATTGTAAGGGGGGGGCTCTCCTAGGATTTTGCGATAGTAACCCCCTAAAGCACTGCTCCTGGAAGCCTAAAACACAAAGAGGGGAGCAGAATCTTGCCCACGGTCCCTGCCCCCCCAGATGTTTACACATACATGTGAATGTTTGCAGAGAGCCCTACATGGATGCAGTGTATGCAAGAGGCTATGTATGTGTGAATAAAATCCTGCTTTTTGAAGTGCATCTGATTGCACACTCAAAGCCTATACGTTTATGTGTATGGAGCTCACTACAGACATTAATCTGGATGTCTGGGGGATGGGGCCAATAGGCAAGATTCCACTTCCCTCTAAGGGTTGCCATCCTCCAGGTGGGCCACAGAGATCTCCTGGAAGTACAACTGATCTCCAGACAACAGAGATAAGTTCACCTGGAGAAAACAGCTGCCTTGGAGAGTGGACTCTGTAGTATTACACCCCACTGAGATTTCTCCCCTTCCCAAACTCCACCCTCCCCAGGCTCTGCCCTTGAATCTCCCGAAATTTCCCAACCCAGAGTTGGCAGCCCTATTTCATCTACATACATAGAGTGTCCCTGCTGTGCATGACTGAAGAGGGTTGCAACAGTTGAGAAATGATAGACAAGGAAAAGACGGTGAACTATTACAGGGTAATGAACAATGGCCCAACCCATTGAGGAAAGGGTTCCCCCCCCCACTGCGTGGAGCTAAATGAACGAATGAATTAATATGGAAACACAGGCCTAGCTACATAGAGTGGGTATCCACTGTTATGAAATGATAAATGGAGTCCTATGGTGATGTGTGGATTTGCATTCCACCTAGATTTCTGGAGGATTTCCACTGATTCTTTCCTCCCACGGAAGCCCCAAAACACACTCCAAAATGCTGCTCCTGGGGGGCAAAAGATCCTGAGGAATAGTTTAGGAGGAATCATGGGGGGGTTTTTTTTGACAAAAATCACGCCCCCCCCTTGAGCCTGCAGAAAACTAGGTGGGATCCAAACCATGGTGCCTATACCATAAAGCAAAAGTAGGCAGATCCTGGCATGTGACCTGACAACAGCAAACCAATCCGTTTTGCTTGGTACCCTGGGCCAGATTTCCACCCAAGCGAGGCACTGGTAGAATTAGGGTTGCCAGTCTCCAGTGCGGCCTGGGGATCTCCTGCTTTTACAACTGATCTCCAGCTGACAGAGACCAGCTCCCCTGGAGAAAATGACTGCTTTGAAGGGTGTCAAACGTGTGGCCCGGGGGCTGGATCAGGCCCCTGGAGGGCTTCTATCAGGCCCACAGTGGAACTGGCTATCTTCTGCTTCTTCTTCCAGTTCTGCTGCTGCTGCATCATTGTAGGTTTGCAGCTTACAGATATACACCTGAACAGCATACTCAAGTTTGCAACAGCACAGACATTTTGGTGCAATAATTCAGAGCAAGAGTTGTCCGTTGTCAGACACTGTTAAATAAACAAAATATTGCAAGAGTGCTGATGTTTTCAGCGTGATTTTATTTTTAGTAAAAAAAAAAACCTTTCTGTCCTTTATAAAGTTTATATCTCCAATACCTGGCATTACATTTTATGACACACATGGCCCGGCCCAACAAGGTCTCATTTATGTCAGATGCGACCCTCATAACAAATGAGTTCGACACCCCTGCTGTATGGCATTGTACCATGCTGAGGCCCCTCCCCAAACCCTGCCCTCTCCTGGATCCACAGTCTCCAGGTATTTTCCAACCCAGACTTGGCAACTCTAGGTAGGATTGCAGGGCACAGTGATGCAGGAGAAGGTAACAGGCATGGCTTGGGCCTATCATTGCATCCCAGACCCCCACAGCGACCTGTCACCTCCGAGGGGAATCCCTGGGATGAAGCACCACTGGGGCTTTGCTTGCTGCCAGCATGTCTAGTCAATAGGGTTGCCAAATGGGCCCGGGGGGCGGAGAATCCCCCGCTTTGGAGGGCCGATTTCCGATGCGACAGAATCGGCCCCGGGGGGAACCCCACCCCCTGAAGCTGCATCACCAGAGGTGACGCACAACGTAGGGCACATTGGGGGGTGTGGCCCAGACCGTGGCCACGCCCCCAACATGCCCCACATCGTGCGTCACTTCCGGTGATGTTCCGGCGGCACGCGCGCGCATTCCCGGCCAGCTCCCAGAGCGAGAGGACACTCCCCCGCCGGTACATAATTTATATTTGGCAACCCTACTAGTCAAGCGCAACCCTTCTCTCTCCACCCCACTTTTCTTTGCCAGCACACCAACATCTTCACAGGTTGATGGTGCATTTTCCGCAGCACTTCACCCCCAAACGTTTGCCTGCCTCAGCCACAGTGGATGTTTAGAATGAGAGAAAATGTTTTCATCATAGGAGTTCTGTGGGTGAACAGAGATAGTTTTTCCATACCAAGTAAATTGGGGGGGGACACTTCTGGAATCCTAGTGGACTAGAAAAAGCTAATGTTTTAGCATGGGGCTTGATCTTGGGCCTCTTAAGTTACCTTTATACATTCCATCATAATCAGAAACTAGGAATGTATGACTCATATGAGGAGTCATCAAAGCTCACTGCCTTGTTGTCTTGGGCACCACCTAGTGTGCGATGGGAAACACTCTGGGAGGTGTTAAAGCCTACCATGTGGCGATAGAGGTCTACAAAATATTTTTTTTAACTTTCTGAAGTTTTAAACCTTATATCAGTTTATTGATTGTTTATTGATTTATTTGGAAGCTCTTGTTGTGCATGTTTTAATTACGTGTTAATAATGTGCGACGTATGTTTTGACAGTTCCATACATCTGTGCTAACCTTTGTGGTCCTTACTTCAGAAACGGGCAAATCAAGGTGTGTGTTTTAGCTCAGGACAGCTGATGCCTACTCCAAAGCAAGGGAGAATCAATTACTTCTTTGCTGCTAAGTGTTGTGAGGCTGACCCAATCATTTCAGCTATCTACACAAGCAACAGCTTTGATCTCCTTTGCCCTGATATCTCAGCACCATCCTCAGAAAACATCAGACTTTTGAAAAATCAATGTCACCTCCCAACCCTGTCCATTCTCTGAGAGCCCAAATGACAAAGGAGAAACAAGCTATATCAACAGCCAAAACAGTTCAACAGTTCTATTTATTATCAGTTAAATCAAACCTGGACCAAACTTGAGAGTTTAACTGTCTTAATTGACAATGCCTTCACTCCATTTATATCTAGGGTTGCCAAATGTTACCTACCTTGCTGGCGGGGGACTCCTGCACGACTCCCGGTGCGCGCACCGCATGCACGTCACAGGGAAGTGACGTCATGACGCTGGGCACACTGGGGGCGGGGCCACGACCATACAAGGGAAAACCATAGAGTTTTCCCTTGTATGGCCGTGGCCCCACCCCCAGTGTGCCCGGCGTCATAACGTCACTTCCCTGTGACATGCACGCTGGGGCAAGGTTCCCCCCGGGGCGGGGGGATTTCCGCCCCCCAGGGGGATTTGGCAGCCCTATTTATACCCCACCTTTCTCCACAATGGGGACCTAAAGCAACCGACATCATTCTCCTCTCCTCAATTATATCCTCAAAACCACCATGTGAAGTAAGGTAGGCTAAGAATGTGCAACTGGCCCAAGGTCACCCTGTGAGCTTCCATGGCAGAGTAGTGGCTTGAACCTGGATCTCCCAGATCCTAGTCTGAAATTGTAATCACAACATTCTGCTGATTTTTCTGGGGTGGCTGGTGTTGATTTGTAGCATGTGGCCAGGCCTGGGTGAGTCATGCAAGTTGGGGGCAGCAAGTCAGCCAGTGGTTGCTATCAGGCCTCGCCCCATTGAGCTAAAACAGCCCTGGGAAAGGCCCTGCTTCTCCCCGTGCTACAGACATTGCTTCTATTATTTGGGGAGGGGTTAACCCTCCAATTTCTGCAAATCGGGGATGTTTTTCAGGTTTGTTGAAAGATCTGTCTTGTCTATTCATACCTCCAACCTTTGGGTTTAAGTATCCACAGATCTGGCCAAGTTGAGAATTAGATATATTGATCATTTCCATGCATACTGATCAGATGGTGTGATGTGTTTAATTATAATACATTGAGTTCGGTATTTTCAATGTTGTAAAGCTTAGCTTAATATCCAAACATGCTGGCAGTCCTGCCTATTACAACTGATGAGAGAGTCTCAATCTAAAGAATACACTTTCTTTTGATTACTACAGAATTTGTTTTCTACCTTCAACTTTTATTATTTCCTATCTCTCCAATGGCAAAAATTAAGCTCCATGTGTTATGGTAGCACAGGGTACAGCAGTCTACAACTGTTTCTCAAGTAGTGGATATATATGCAATTTTTCTTAGAAAAAATGAACACACTTGTACTTTTAAATTCCATAAATATGCCAAACAGTACAATTTTATAGGCTAATTAAGTTATAAATAGTGTGTTTTATGTTGTCAAATCAGTAAAGAAGTTGATAGGAAAGTAAATATTTCAGTTTCCCCCAAAACTTCCATTTCTTTCCCATGGCTTCGGATTTCCACAAATTTTGCATCTTTTGATGGACCTGCATGTCTTTGTATTGCAGTTCTGAAGTCACTTAGAACTGGTTCACACATGCTGATTTATCATCAATTAATCTATGAAACCTTGACAGCTGAATACATGAACAGACTTCATTGGAAAACATTTGCTATGTATTGATGTGATGCAATACAGAAGTTGTGCCTGAGGTGACATGAAAGTTGACTTGAAGTGACTTGGAATTTCAGTCTGTATCACGTGACCTATTTATTTATTTAGTAAATTTATTCGGCCTTTCTTCCAGGGAGCTCAGGGCAGTGCACATCATTCTCCTTTGCTCCATTTTATCCTCATAACAACCCTGTAAGGTAAGTTAGTCTGAGAGATAGTGAATAAATAGCCCAGGTAGTGGATAAATAGCCTTGGCACAGTGGGAATTTGAACCTGGGTTTCCCAGTCCCTAGTCCATCACCCAAATTACAGTACTACACTGACTCTCTCTGATGATCCATTCACACATGCCGCTTGTTACTTGATGTTCTGGTCTTCATTCGACTAACTAACATCTCTAAACCAACCTGTTTTCTTGGAATTATCTCTCCAGAGCAACATCTAAATGGAAATACCTTCACAACATTGTTCCTTCTTTACTCGAGATCTGGTTCCTGTGGAGGCATGTGGCATGTGTGAAGACCATCACTGGCACTTCATCACTGAACTTCACTCCAATCTAGATGAAGATGCAAGACTGTGTGGGTCACACATTCATTGCATGCACCCAGTAAAATATCCATGTTGTGCAATAAAAATTAATTTAACTTTCTTTGAAAAGTACATAGTAACCACTTTTCAAAGTTAAATCTCCCATTCCCTTTCATTTTTCCTTTTGAAAATCCCCAAACCAGCATGTGTTCTCTATAGACTAATAGTGCACCAAATTTCAGTTTTTCATGTCTAGAATATGAGTAGAGGAAGTCTCTCTGAAACCTAAATATTTTTATATTCCTCCCCCTCTAAAGGCCAGACCCATTTTTTTAAAAAGATGCAAACGTGCTCTGTTCAAGCTGAATTTTGTATGCAAAGTTTGAGCTAAAGTCGCAGTTCTATGGTAGAGGGATAAACCATTAAAATTTTTAAAGGGAATGCTGACAAACCTTTAGAGTAACTGCGGAGTTGCTAGTGGCACCTCTAATTTTTTTTTAGACTTTATCTTCAGAAATAAGCTATGGAGGAGACAAATTCTGTGTTTGACAGAAATGCTATTGCAAGTACTTGTACAAAATATAATATATTCTACAAGACCTCAGGGTTTACTCTCCAATAAGGATGGGAAAAGAAATGCGCCCCACTGTGAGCACACAGTAAGACTGTTTCATATAAAAAGTTGATAATTAGTCCCTGAGTGAATAAAGTAGAAGAGATAAGAGATTGGTACTTACTGCAGCAACACACAAAATGTTTTTTTCCTTGTTGTTAGGATTTGAAAGGCTATATGGAAAGAAAGAAGCTATTTCCCTCCTTTTTAATTGTACAAACCTTTTTAAACCTCAGAAATGCTGATTTCTTAAGTTATACTTAAGAGTAGGAATTCTCAGTTCTGTACTTAGACATATAAGGCACCTGGATATTAACAGAACTGTTGTTTAAAGATTCAAAGATTGTCTTGTTAAAGTTACAGATTTGATTTCGCGGCACTTCTGACATTAGCGGAGTTCTGCTGGCAATGCATTTGTATTTCCCCAACATTTGCCATTAGGGTTTTTTTTTCCCTTCTATTTTTGTTAATAGAGCTTTTTTCCCCTGAAGGTAAATAATTTTCCATTAATAAATCAAATGCCTGTCCTGCAACAGCAGCAACTGATACATGTTTTTCAGCATCCACAACAGGGAGGTTTTCTTTCTCCTCCCCCCCACCCCTTTCATACACACAATACGAAGGAGATCAAAATGATCACTTAATATGCAGTTTAATGCACAACCAATTAGAGATGTCATTTTTAAATGCAACATTTAACAAGTCAAACTCAATTTTTATTTTAGTTTACTCTGATCTCTTTGTCTTCATAAGAGACACCAGATATATATTTACTTAACATATTCTACTCGGTGTTGGTGTAGCTGGAAAACTGGTGTTCACCATCTTACTATTTTTTAAAAGCAGACTGTTACAAACTACTTTATTCTATGACAAAAGTATGATGAATACATTCCAGTATGAAATAAGGGCACTGGACACTGCAACTGAGCCTCCATCATGGATGCAAGGCCTCATAATCATCTCCCTAGAGGTGCTTTGGGTTGTTTTTCCAAGGTTTGGTTTCATCATCTACTGTCAATGCTCAATGAATAAAACTTTGCCAGGCTTAAAGATGCCACTGAGCTTAAACTTTGTTCTACCGCTTCAGACCAACACAGGTACCCACCTGGCTCTGTCAATGGCTGTAAAACCAATTGAATAAGCCTCTAGTCTAGTACAATGATCTCAAACAGACCCTATCCTTTATGAATGAATAAAACCTCCAGACCAGCCACAGCCTATTCTGAGATCATCTACACCATCTCTTCAAGTATACCCTTTCAATTGCTGCTGATATTGCTTGGTGCAGAAACACAAGGTGTGGGAATTAACAGCAAGAGTAATTGGTTTCTAAATATGAACATGTTCAGCACCATGAAATATAAATAAGAAACTACTTGATTCTAAGGCCTGGCTAGACCAATCACAAGAAGCAGCACAAACCTTTACATCAATTCAATAGCGTGAGTTGACACAAGTGAGACACCCAGACACAATTATTTGGGAGAAAACTTTTGGGTATCAATGACTGATAGATTGATTTACAATATTTATACCCTGCCTTATTTCCTTAGACTCAAGGAAGCTCACAATGCAGAGTCTATTGAGAAATAAAAAAAAGATTTGTTGTTCAGTTGCACAGTCGAGTCCAACTCTTCACGACCCCATGGACCACATCACGCCAGGCCCTCCTGTCTTCCACCGTCCTCCAGAGTTTGCCCAATTTCATGTTTGTTGCATCGATAACACTGTCTAACCATCTCATCCTTTGCCGTCTCCTTCTTCTTTTACCTTCACTCATTCCCATCATCAGGGTCTTTTCTAGTGAGTGCTCCCTTCTCCTTTGGTGGCCAAAAATAAGATACCTCCCCCCAAAAAAAGAATAAACCAAGGCACAAATTAAAAATGCACAGACTTAAAGTGCAGCCCAAATTGCCAAAGCTGTTCATTCACCCTCTACTCAAAGCTCCCTGAAATATAACTGACTTGCACGCCTTCCTAAATGCTGTCAGTGAAAATGTCCTCCATACCCATTCTGGGAAGCCATTCCAGAGGACAAGGCCTACCACAGAGAAAGCCATGTATCTTTTGTCATCTGGACAATCTTAAAAAGGCACCTCAAGGTGAAGGCTGTCTGAGGAACCTAACGGGTGCATGGACATACAATAGGAGATGCAGTTTGATAACTATGAAGGCCTTTTAAGGCTGTCATAAGTGGAATTTGTCTGAAGTAACTAGTTGCCAGTGCAGTTGTAAATATATTCTAAGCTTATATATATAAAAGCTTACAATATACTTAGTTTTAAATATAAATTTAATTTTAAATTCTATATATATATATATAATTTTAGTTACATTATATAACATTGACATTTAGTAAAAATAATTTGGTTCAGTGCTTTTTGGTGGGTTATAATATTTCACTGAGCCCATCATACAAATAACTATTAGACATTTGGGTATGATCCATGCCCCTCAGGCATGCCTGCTTCCACAAGAGGTAGGATTATATGGAAATGGTATACTGAATGTATTCTATGGCTCCAAGTGCCTCAGTTATAATTAATTAGGTGTTCCCTTCATTATAGCTTAAAGGAAAATCCACCAAAGTCCAAGCCTGAGCACCTTCTGAATATGTTAGGCATATTTGTATATAATGATCTTTGGTAAAAGGTGGGATGATTTAATCAGTTAATTCTAGTGAACCAACTTGGGTTGTTGTTTTGCTTTTGGTATCAGTCTTAAGCCTTCAGGCAGCAAGAGGCACTACATCTTAAAAAATAAATAAAATAAATGTTTGGGATAAATTAATCAGTTGTATATCAAATTATCAAATTATCTGTAGTCGGTTGGGAAAGAATGGAAGAGTTGATCCCAATGTTGATGGAAATCTTTGGTTTGGATCTTGCCCAAAATTATAGCTAATGAAAGTATTTCCACCCATTGAGTGTAACATTCTCGTCTCCCACTGCCACCAGAAATGTTGCTCCTGGGGAATGAGGGACCCCTGAGGAAAGCATGAGGGGGCAGCTGGAGATCACAGGAGAGAGGAAATCAGCAGAAATAGTGTTCTTTCCGTCAGCAGAAATGTTGGGCAGGATCCCACATATTTTTTCTGAGGCAGAGGGAGAAAGAAGGAAAAAATAATCCTAGAATTAGATTCAAGCTCTTAATACAATGACATTACTTTGATCTGCACCCCTTGTATAAGGAGTTACATTCAGGAATGGTAAGAAGAAAAATAAGATTTTGGAGGCTATTCTGTTGGAGTCTATTTAACCCTGTGGCATGGTAGAGAGAGAGAGAGATTGGGATTTATACCCCACCCTTCACTGCCCAAAGGAGTCCCAGAGTGGCTTACAATCTCCTTTCCCTTCCCCTCCCCACAACAGACACAGCTGGGAGGTAGGTGGGGCTGAGAGAGCTCTTCCGAGAACTGCCCTTGAGAGTACAGCTCTGAGAGAACTTGTGACTGACCCAAGATCACACCAGCAGCTGCATGTGGAGGAGTGGGGAATCAAACCCGGTTCTCCCAGATTAGAGTCCACACTCCTAATCAGTACACCAAACGGGCTCTAATCTGGTAGATTGTTTATGAGAGTTTGGCATATAGACAAGTGGGCACAACCCACTTGGAATAGGTGCCACTATTCCTTAGTAAACAGTAGACTTACAATCTATATTTAAAAATAAAGTCTGTGTTATTAAAAAGAATACCAGAGTTAATTTAATTGTGTAGCAGTGGAAGATGCAACAGTCCAATTAGCCCATTTGCAAATAGCCACTTATACCTGATAACTTGTGCCAAGTAAGAATCACCACTAGAAAAGTTTTTGTAAAGTGGAAAAGAGGTTTGCATATTTATTTCAGGCAGTCCAAAGGGCAGTTGTGATTTAGATCATTATGTGTGAGTAGACTAGCATAGTCAGACAGGACAAGGAATATAAAGCCTCCCTTCTTGTTTTCCAATTGGCTCACAGAAGAGTCCTATTGAGGAGGGCATTTGCAATCTAGAATTTTGGGGGATTGTTTGCAGTTGCTGCATGTTTTGTGTTGGCATATGTTTCTTATTGGAAATAATTTAATTTTCAATTAGTTTATTAGCTGCTTTGAGCTTCAGAGAAGCAAGATTTTACAAAATTAAATATAAACTTTTGCAGGCTTATTTGCAAGGTGGGGATACTCCCATACATTCCAAATAGCCCAGTAAATATTAATAGGAATGTGCTGCAAAAGTCAACTTACTTCTATTGATTCAGTCCAAGAACAGCATGGCTTGTATCCAACTGTGCACTTCCATGAACAAAATCAAGTAATTGGTTGGATCCCAATGATAGGGCATTTCCGCATTCTCATTTTGCTCCCTCTGTCTGGCATAAGAACCTGCAGTTTAAATCTACAGTGAGTTATACTGGACATAAACCAGTGTAATATTAAATTGACCACTTGAGGGAGCAAAACAAGTACAGAACAGAAACACACAACCCCCCCCCACCACCACCACCACCAAAGAAACAGGAATTACAAGTGAGGAAAATGAAAATGAGGAAAAGCCCCTAATTTGTGCTAATGGAAGGGTGAGTGATTTGTGTCAATATTCCATTCCCCTGCCATAGATCTGTGATTTAGTCCTCACATAATCCTGGGGGACCATGTTCCCCAAGAGCAGCATTTTGGAAAATCAATGGTCTACAGTGGGAGGGGGAGGCAAGAAAGTTCTGTTCTGCTAATGGAAGTACCATACATTAGGGGACATTATCTTTGGGATCCAACCCACTATTGTCAATAAACCACTTATTTTTGTAAAGCATCATTGACACTGGAGACACAAGAAGTCCTTTGATCACAATTCAAATTTTGAGCTAATTTGCACAAACCCTCATAACAGCCAATCCTTTGCATGCTTACACAAGTAAGTGCTGTTCACTTCAATGAAAATTACATCCAAGTAACTTCATAGAAAGTTGTGCAGCCGTATACCTGGTACCTGATTTCTAATTTGACTGGTGCACTTACAGGCAAATGCTCATTCTCCAGGTGGTAACCGGGTATCTCTGTTGCAACCAAATGCAAGTAGTTGCTCCAAAACTGAATTGAGCTAGTGGGTTTGATCCTGCAGATCTGTTCTGCCAGTGCTTTCCACCAGCAGTAGGAGCCTTCCTCTTATGCAAGAGGTGTCAGGGAAAGGCTCCTTGCCCAAGAGGGAAACACTAGAGGAACAAAATTTGAGTCCAGTGGCAACTTTAAGACTAACAAAATTTTATTCACGGTATTGTGCTGGTCTATGACCATTTTAATAATGGTTGGTTGGTTGGTTGGTTGGTTGGTTGGTTGGTTGGTTGGTTGATTGGTTATTCAAAGTATGAGCTTTCGTGCATGTACATGAAAGCTCATACCTTGAATAAAACTTTGTTGGTCTTAAAGGTGCCACTGGACTCAAATATTGTTCTGCTGCTTCAGACCAACTAGAAGAGCAGATACGCAGGATCCAATCTGTTGCAATAGAATGCTGGTGCTGATGCATTTGAAAACAAATTACAATTTATTTTACTTCTATAAGCCTTTGTTTTAGGATTACAGTCAAAATCATGCAAAAACAAGGAAAGGAAATATATCAGTAGTGTGTGTGTTTGTGTGTGTGTGCACATATTCAATCTGCTTAAATGACAAGAGAAAGAAAACAAAAGAGGAAAAATATTTTTGAGGGATTCGGGTCAGGCAGGTTATTTTGGCAGTCACTGGAGTGTACCAGATGGTTCATTAGCATAGGGTAAGACAAGTCAAAGGCTTTCAGAATAATTTAGCAAATGTCAAAAAGAAACAAGAACCCTGTCATTTTTATTAGAATTAACTGCATCATACCCTGGACACAGATTTCACCTTGGGTCAGAAAAATTAATACAGAATTATATGAGTTGTGTAATATACTGGGTTAAAGTTACGTCTTCCTCAAGGGACTCATTTTCTGGCAATATATTACAGTCCTTGGTGTTAGGAATCCTCAGCCTTTCCCTTTGTAAGGTATGGCAGGGGGGTGGGTGAGGAAAGTTGACCTTGCTCAAAATCCATTGGTGACTAATTGATCTGAGGTATATG
The DNA here is from genome assembly GCF_001447785.1 of Gekko japonicus. Taxonomy (NCBI): domain Eukaryota; kingdom Metazoa; phylum Chordata; class Lepidosauria; order Squamata; family Gekkonidae; genus Gekko; species Gekko japonicus. Next base: position 809,866 of record NW_015169792.1, read on the forward strand.
CAGAATTTCAACAAGACATTCCACTAAAGCTGTGCTGTGATCATTTTCCCAGGAAACTTGGCAGAGGGGTTTTTACTGAATATTCAGCAGTGTGTAAAGTATCCTTTTGTCAAGAGGAAAAGGCAATCATTGAGAAAAACACCACTTTAGTAAACAGGAAGTAAAACATGGGTTTTTATCATCTTTACAATAAAGTTATATATTATGATTGTGTATCTTTTTTAATTTTTGTTCATGCAGATGTCAAAAATCTAGAGAACTTCCAGCTGGTGGAAGGTGTTCAAGAACAAGTAAACACTGCTTTGCTGGACTACACTATGTGCAACTACCCGCAGCAGACAGACAAATTTGGGCAGCTTCTCCTGCGGCTCCCGGAAATCCGAGCGATCAGTATGCAGGCTGAAGAATACCTCTACTACAAACACCTGAATGGGGACGTGCCATGTAATAACCTCCTCATTGAAATGCTGCATGCAAAAAGAGCATAATTATATCCTTGTTCAGCTTCTGCATTTGAGAAAAGATAAGAAAAAAAAATACTCTGAACTGCTCCGAGCAACCCTAATTAAAAGAACTTGGATTTAAAAGAACTTTGCAAAAAAAATGGTATAATAATCAAGTACTTAATAGTAAATAAGTGATGTATCAGGGTATTTGTATTGCAAACTGTGAATCAAATGCTACACGGTCTCTCCAAAGGAACATGTATAGGACTTCATCACTGGCTGGAAAGGAAGTGGATACCATTGCTGACATTAAACAAACAAAAAAGGACTAACGGATCTTGTAAGTTACACTTTTGTCAGTTACCACTTGATACAAATTTCAGAACAGCTTCTGTCTGTGTTATTAAGAGGTGAGGGGATTTATATGCACTAAGTTCCTTCAATGGTTAGCAGGACTGCAAACACCTCTGAAGGATGTAAAATTGCAGCCTCCTTGGGCCATCCTTCCAAGAACTGTTCTCTCTTCTTCAAGCAAGGATACGGCACCAGTCTGTAATAAAGATCTGGGGTTGGCCACATCCACAGTATAAATAGCAGCACCACCAAAACAAAAGAAATAAAGCCTGGTTTTCGGACTATCTGTAACTCAGGCTTGCAAACAGTTAACACGAAGAGGGGGGGATCTGTTTGTATGTTAGCTTGGCATTCTTAATATGTTTCCAAAGTGGGGGGGGGTGTCATTGTGTTCATGTTGTTTGGTCAGGCAGTATCCTTCTGCTGATGATGGAATGAGGAATGGCCACAAGTGTCACGACTGGGCAACCATCTTTGAACCGTGTTTCCAGTGTAGCAGCTCAAACATTGCTGGAATGGCTTCTCAGAGCTTTTTAGTGCCAAATAAGCTTGTGGATACCATTTATTCTTTCAGAAGTCCTCTTAAAAACAAGAACTTCCCTTCGGATTTCAAGCAGCAGCATCTCTAACCACAGTCAGTCAGCAACCTAGTTAAACTGAAGTACTTGGGTTTAAGAAGGTAACACAGTCCAGAGATTTCCATTTATACCTTATTGTCAGTGTGGTGTGGTGCTTGGAGTGTTGGGGTAGAATCTGGGAGAACCTGGTTCAGATTCCCACTCCATGGAAGTTTGCTAGGTGATGTTGGGCCAGTCACCCCTCACAGCCTAACTTACCCCAGAGGGTTATTGTGAGGATAAAACACAGGAAAGGATAACAATGTAAGCTGCCTTGCCCCCCCCATTGGGGAGAAAGGTGGGGTATAAATGAAATAAATAAATAAATAAACAAATTACTGGTTATCTCGTGTGAGAGAAGGGGATGGAAGATGGCAAGGGATAACCCAGTCTCATCAGATCTTGTAAGTTAAGCAGAGTCTGTACTTGGGTGGAAGACCACCAAGGAGGATTCTGCAGAGGAAGGCAATGGCAAACCACTTCTGCTTCTCACTTGTCTTGAAAGCCCCTTGATGGCACTTAACGTCTCTACCGTGAGAGAAGAGTGGTGGGTGGCACCCCATAAGTTCCTCTCCTCACCCTTGCTTTCCTACATGTTCTGAATTGGAATGTAGGGCCAAACTATCTGCCTGGGGAGCATATGTGAACACACAGTATAGCTAGCGTTAGAGCAGGCCTGCAGAACTTGTGACCTTGCAAGCAGAGGGTGGCCCACAGCTATATATGACAGTCCACCAAGGACCACAATTCATGGCTGGCAAGCTACATTCAACTTGTCGGGCCTCGGGTTATTCAGACTTGTTCTGAAATAGACAGTTGGCCATTATGTATCTCATGTGACCAGTAAACCTGAATTCTGGCAGGAAACCAGTATCAGAATTTTACAAGCCAAAGGTGGCGTGACAAAGGCTGGACCCCACCAAGTTCCATTGACGATGCATCAGATTCCACCCTGACTCTGCCACCTATCCTGACTCAGCCACCAAACTGACTCAGTTTTTCACTCGCTCAGGTTCTTCCCATGTCTCTGGCTCTTAGCTCTACCTGCCCCCACCTCCAGGATGGCCCAGAACAGTATTTTTTAAATCAAAGGTTGTCAGCCTTATATAACTCTATCTCTGCTACTACACTTGGGCAAGAAGAGAATGCAATCACGTTATGGGATCTTGCGCTGGTGTAGTCCACTCTCGATGAGAGCTTAAAACCAAGTACTTGAACTTGGACCAGTTTCTGGATCAAGTGGTAGGTAACAGAAACCAATTAACACAGTGCTTTTACCTATGCAAGTAAAGACACTCAAAATGTATAAGCTGAGGAATCTGGGCAGTTGAATAGTATTACTAGGAGTGTGGAAAACCGCCAATTTTACCAGTCTTTCAAATGCGAAAAATTATTATTTGAGCAAAGTGACTAAAATCTTTTGTTTGAGGACAGAAGAATGCTATTGCTGTGACTCTGTAGACCAAAGTCTGCTGCAGAACAAATACTGGAGGAGTACAAATAAATGTTCTATCTAAAATGAAGATATCAGTATTATAAAATGTAGTGCCACAGTTATGAGAGCTTTGCCTTATTTCAGAATCCTGTATAGATGCAGATCAACATACGTTTAGAGGGGGAAAGTATTAATTCTTTACATTGGGGGGGGAATTAAAAAGATTATGGTGTTTACATTTGTTAGATCCTGGGAAGGGGGGAGGGGGGACACTGTGCTGATGTTGCAAAGCAGTGATTACCTTAATGTTGCTTTCTGATTGGTAATGACCTTACCAGTACTTAATTACTGTATGTCGTGAGACACTAAAATCAAAAAGGGAATCTCATTTATACTTAATTTTTTTTTTTAGATTATTGGCTGCACAATCTTTTGTAGAAACTGTATAAAACTTCTCCTCCCTTAGCTTTGTTTGTTTGTTTGTTTTCATGACGATTGCTGGCTTTTAAATAGTTTTATTTATATTGTATCTCACAGTTTTCATTGTAGACAATTATGATGCTAATTTATTGTTCCTTGGTTTCATCTTTATATATATAAATATATATATAAAATATATAGCCAGAATAAAGAAGCCAAATATATGTGTTTATTACAGCATGTCTTCAAGTTAGTGGAACATAGTTCAGGGACACACAAGGGTCTTTACCATTTAAGATCATTTGCTTGATTCAATGTCTGTAAATCTTCATAATCCTAAATGTAGTTTATTTAAAATCTATTGTAAATTTTGCGATTTGCACCTCCCTTGGTTCCGTGTGAACCTAGAGAGGCGCAGTCTTACCTTTAAATTCTTTTCAAAGCAGTGTACATTTTATACCAAAGACAACATTTTTTTTTGTACTAGTGCAAAACAGAGTATTTTATCACCATGCTAATCTGGTCTGACATTCTGTTTACATTTGGATCAGGGCCGCCAGCCAGCAGGGAGAGAGGGACAATAGAAAACCCTTGCTCAAACAGAGTGGCATTCCCTTTGCAACAAATAAGCTCCTGCTCCCAGTACTTCTGCTCTTCCCTCACAAATAATCTGCCTTGACCACTCACACAGACTCCATCCAAGTCACTGGTGCCCAAGGCAGAAAAGCTAAAAGTGTTCCTCCACCGCTGCTGCCATCGCCACTGTGGTAAAAATATAAAGGCTAGGATTCAAAGAACTGTATCAAAAGTTCCACGTACCCAAAGGGGTTGTATGTATCAAGCAGTAAACTTCCATGCCACGTGGCATACCTCTTTGGAAACTAAAATCAATTCAGAAGGAATTTGTGATGTGACATGAACACTGCAGTTTACAAAAGGGGGAGAGGGTTTGCTAAGCATGTCCCAATCCTTCAGCACACCTAAACTAGCTCGGTAGATTTCAGCCAATAGGATATTAAATAACTGACAGTTTGCTACCATTTAGTGGTATCCCCAAATCTACCACCCTGCCCACAGGATGATAAATAGGCAGCAGAAGCATCAGTGACAGCAAGTTGGGAATTATAGATTAGGAAGATCCTTTTTATAGGAGTGCTAGAAGGTGTCCAAATGAAGAACTTGCCCTTGGTGTCAGCCACACCGTGCATATGCACACTGAAAGGAGAGTAACAAACTTATGTAAGGCCACGTAACTCTTAGAAGTTTGTCTCACATCGTACATGACTAATGCTGACTTACGGGTCTTTGACAACAAAAGTTCACCCTACATTTTCTCTTTGAATGGGAACATTGTTTTAAAAAATTACAAATCAAGTTATAACCAGTAGCGCTAAAAGTAATTCTGGATTTGTTTATGTCTCATACACACACGGTTGACTATTTTTTACTTTTCCTGTGACCAGATATGTAAACTTTTAACTTTTTTATTGAAATAACCATGGCAAATTTCACTAAAAAGGGAATAAACCAACTAAATAAAGCACAATTATCTATAGACAGAACAAGATCGTTAACATAAGGATGTTAAAAGGCATACAACAGTTAGTGGAAATGGTTTCATATAAACTAGAACACACATTAGCCAATATCTGTGGTTCCAAGAATCCCTCTGATTACCCAAAGTTTGCAAACTACTGTTAATTATTAACCAATTTGTAACAAGACATTTACCTATGATTGCTTTATCAATTACATATTAGTAAAAGCAGATTAAAAATACAAAGGTTCTGGCTTTGGCTGGTTTCTTATAGTTGTTCAGTGTTTGTAACCAGACAATCTGTGGTGTCTATTTGTATTACAGATGTTCCACAGCTGCCAGGCATTTGAATCCATGCAACCCTTAGAATGTGCAGTTAGTTACTTGTTAAAGTTCTCTTACTGTATATGTGAAGTTCATGTTGTCATGTCAGTTCTTGCCAGGAATTTCTCAACACCAATGGATTTTTATTTCCAGTATTTCAATAAATATTGATATGGCCATTCTGATCATTTAAAATTGTTTTTATGACAACCTCTTTGTAAAAGAACATTGAGAAACCTCAATAAAAATCAATTCCTCCGCAGAAGCAGAAAACCAAATGGATGCAGAAAGGACTGCCTGCTTAGATGGGTGAAGCCCATACTTTTGTGTGATACAATGAAATTGAAAGTTTCTAAATAACTTGTAAGAAACATTGGTAGGGCACATGATTTGCATGCAGAAGGTTCCAGATGCACTTCCTGGCATGCTCTCTTAAGAAAATGTCAAGTCCGCAAAAGATTTCTGGCTGAATCTTTAGAGACCCTCTGCTAACCAGAATTCTAATACTGAGCTAGACAGACCAATGACCAGACAGTACAAGGCAGTCTGAGGAGAAGGGGAGGAAATGAATTTACAGAGAATTCTTGAAGCAGTTCTGTTCCCCCCCATCCGTGTACACACCATTATGTTTAACCCAGGCCTGCAGCTAAATGCCACACACTAGTCATGCATAGTGGCCTGGCAGGTGCTTAACAACGACATTTTATTGTCAGTCCTCACTAGGCTGTAAACAACAGATTGATTGAACCACTAGGGAACCCCCGTGCATCGGCTTGGAGGGCACCACTCATACAAGCCTGGCTGAAAAGCTTTTACCATGCAGATCTCATGCATCACGTTATGAACAGCTACATGCCTGCCAGCAGCCAGCCAGCAGCCAGCTAATCACTATACGAGACACAACGGGCAACTTTAGACAAGGAGTTTAGATCTGCTAGCTGCTGTGACATCCCTGCACCTGTGGCTTAGAAACACACATGATCAACAGCCTCATGAGAAGAGTGTGTTGTTGGACTGCATACTTCAAGCAGAAGACTGAATGCTCTCTCTCTCTCTCTCTCTCTCTCTCTCTCTCTCTCTCTCTCTCTCATAAAGATATCCCTTACATATCAAAACTTCAAGGTTACCAACAAAGCTAGCTAGAAACCTCTCCCTGACATGCTAGGTTTGTATGTGCATGAAGGTTCTTTCAACTGGGGGAAGGATCATTGGTACAACCAGCTCCCCAACCAGTAAAATGAAGACACGCAGTCTCATAAGAGATGTGTCACACAGAGCCCCTGATCACAGAGCCTGGCTGTCAGCCACTGCTCCTTTCCAACTCTACTTGGCGAAAGAGTCATCATAACTCAAAAGTGTACTCCTTTACAAACAGAAGCCAGGCTATCAAAAATTATTCAACATATATGTTAGGCTACAATCCTGAAAGCACTTTCATGGGAGTAAGACTCATTGAATAAAAGTTGGGCTTACATCTGAGCAGACCAGCTTCTCTCTGTCTACTGCAGCTGAAAATCACATCACATCACAACAGCTGTCTTGTCACTCCTTACACTCTAAAAACCTCTAGCATAAGACTTGTTAGTCTTTAAAAAAAATTTTATGTATGTATGTATTTATTTATTTGTGACATAAAGGCAGCTAACAGATGAAAAGCACACATAATTAAAAAATATATTGCAAACCATTAAAACCAAACAAAAACATATCATTAAAACAATTAAAACCAAGCAGAAAGGAAGGATCACTCAGAGAGCACCAGACAAAACAAAACAAAAAGTCTGTACCTACTGGTGGAAGACAGCAACGAAAGGGGACAGGCAAGTCTGTCTGAGGAAACAGTTCCAGAGCTTTGGTGCCACAATCGAGAAGGCCCTCTCCTGGGTTGCCACCCACCTTATCTCAGAATCCAGGGTCACCCAAATCAGAGCCTCAGAAGATGACCATAGTGGTTGGGTAGGTTTGTAAGAAAGTAGGTGGTCCTTCATGCTTGATTGTTCCAAGACCCCTTATTTATTTGTACCTTACAGTGTAAGGTTTACACAGTTATTTTCTCTTTATTTGGGATGCAGTCTGGATGGTGGCTCATTTGTGGTTCAATTCTGAAAATATGATAAGGGGACCAGCCCCCCCCCCATAGCAAGAGATCTCCCCCCTGCCTCTGCTGCCCACTGCTACCCAGTGCAAAAGTGTGTGGCCAAAACTGACATTGCGGCTACACCATGTAACCAGAAGTGATGTCACATGTTTCTGTGACTGTCTAGCAATACCACAAAACTCTTTGGTGGATTGCTAGAGCATCACCACAACACATGGCATCACTTCCAGTTACGCAACGCCCCATAACACATCACCCCAGCCCTAGATTTACAACAAGCAGAAAGGGGAACAGGAAGCAAAACTCAGAACTTCAGAATAACATCTCAGCAATTTAATGCCTAACATCACCAGGGACAATTCCCAAGCTTTCCAAACAAGGCCAGTGTGGTGTGATGGTTAAGTGCATGGTCTCTAATCTGGGAGAACCGGGTTTGATTCCCCACGCCTCCACTTGCAGCTGCTGTATGACCTTGGGCAAACCATAGTTCTGTCAGAGCTGTTCTGGAAAGAGCAGTTCTGGAAAGAGCTCTCTCAGCCCCACCTACCTCACAGGGTGTCTGTTGTGGGGAGGGGAAGGGAAAGGAGTTTGTAAGCCACTCTGAGACTCCAAGTGAAGGGCAGGGTATAAATCCAATCTCTTCTTCTTCTTCTTCTTATGCCAAGAGAATCTGCCAAGGAGACAAATGTTGCTAACATGAGAAAACACTGTCTTCCTGCATTTGGCCTTCATTTTAAAACAGAAGCTACAGTTCTCACTGAAGAAAGAAACTACTTCCAGCCATGTTAGTTCATGGAAAAACCCAGTAGCGATACAAAGGTTATATCTTTATTAGGAACTACTAAGACATCACAAAGTAGCAAACTTCCAGGTTCTGCATAACTCTTGTTTAGATTAGCTGTAAAGCTAAACTATTAATGAGACACCCTGCCAAACTGCACACTACGTTTTCTTTTTTTAAAATATATATTTATTGGTTTTTAACATTAAGTTCATATACATACATCTTCCATATATTATATTGTGAGTCCTCTATACATTATTTTCTATCCATTGTTTGACTTTTGCCCATTTTTGAATAACAACTTTCTCCTTAGTCCCTTGTAGTTGTGCTTGTAGCCAATCCATTTCCACCACCTCTAACAATCTTAACGCTATTTCCTATTGGGAGGGTAGTCTATCCGTTTTCCAATATTTTGCTTCTAAGATCCTTGAGATCGTATAAATATGCAGCAAAATAAATTGTTCTCTATGTGAGTATTGATCATCTGGTATTATATTCAACAAATACATTTCAGGGGTTAAGTCCATATTTAAATGCATAATTTCCCAAATTATATTTTGTACAGTTTTCCAATACTTTTGAACTTTTTGGCATCTCCACCACATATGGTAGAAGGTGCCCACATTAGACTTACATTTCCAGCATATATTAGAGACATTCTTTTGACATTTGGAGATTCTATCTGGTGACCAGTACCATCTATGATGCATTTTATATACATTTTCTTTATATGATACTGCTCTCAAGATTTTAAATTTTTTCCAGACTTTATGCAATTTTTCCAAATTTATATTGTGTCCTATATCCTGCATCCAAGACACCATTGATGTTTTTACGATTTCCTCCAGCATCACTTCCTCAAGTAACCAATTATAAAATTTCTGAATCAGTTTGTCATTTGATGGTAACCAGATTCTATCTAACTATCTATTTTTATTTTCCCCAAAGCCAACGTTTGTGTCTTTATCATATCTAGATCTTAATTGGTTATATTCCCACCAAGATAACCTAATGTTATGTTGTTCCGCTAAAACTTCCGCTTCTTTCAACTTTTTCTTACTATTTAATAATATTTCATATTTTTCTACTGAGTTGGGTCTGGGGTTTCCCCACATCCACAGAGCAGCTGTAGAAAACAGTGTTTCAAAAGTCGACAAAAGTCCCAATTCAGTTCAGTTCATTGGGGAAGGAGGGCTCCTGCCTCCCCCATCCCATTTTCCTGTACTGAAACAGTTCAGGCAGAGGAATTACTTGCCCTATTTTGGAGCTGCATGCACACATGCAGTTTGGCACAGTATCTCACTAATTGTCTGCTCTACCTGTTCTATGGCTGAGTTCAGACGGGCAGTTTGTCCCGATATAGGCGTGTGAGGAATGTTTCACAACCAGATTAAATGGGCTGTTCACACAGGCACATCTGTCCAGCGTTCCCGCCCGTACTCAACCCGTCTTGTAACACTTCTCTCCCAAGTTTAAAAGATACCTAGTGAAAGTGGTAGCAAACCCTGGAAAGCGCAATTATCCCACATCCATCCCGCACCAACAAAGTGTGAATGCCAAAAGCTGAATTTTTCTTATGCGCTCATGCACATAAGCGCTCATGCGCATAAGAACATATCTCCAGATTACAAAAAAAGAAAGCTACGCCTTACAGCCATGCCTCCAGCCCAACAGTGTGAACACTCCCTTATACCTCCTCCCAGTATGCTCCCACATCAGTTGCTGCAGTGTGAATGGGAAAACCCAGAACAGTTTGTTCCAGGTCTTTTTTGCCTAGATTTATTGGGGTGGAGCTTGGGGAGGGCAGAGTTTGGGGAGGGGAGGGTCCTCAGCAAGGCACATGCCATTGAGTCCATCCTCCAAAGCAGCCATTTTCTCTAGGGGAACTAGTCTTGGTTGTCTGGAGATTAATTGTAATAGCGGGCGATCTCCAGGTGCCGCCTGAAGGTTGGCAATCCTATCATTGTGTCATGATGGGAATTTGGAAAGATTTCCCATGTACCCAAACAAACTGATCTCAGCCTTTGAGAAAGGATCTTAACATGTTTATTTACAGATTATAAAACTTGGGCCTATATTGTATGGTTGCCAGCTCCGAGTTGGGAAATATCGGGAGATTTGAGGTGTGGCGCATGGAGAAGGCAGAGTTTTTGGGTGGGGATGGACCTCAGCAGGGTACAGTGCCATAGAGTCCATCCTCCAAAGCAGCCATTTTCTCCAGGGGAACTGATCCCTACTGTCTGGAGATCGGTTGTAATCGTGGGAGATCTCCAGGTGCCACCTGGAGGTTGGCAACCCCTGGCTACAGGTCCTACCTTAGACCACATCAGAAACCATCTCACAACACCCATTCCTGGTTCTGCCTCCCAGGTTCCACCAGGAGGCAAATTCAAACATTAATTCTTCATTAACAAACCCTCTTCCACACATTGATATCAATAGGCTTAGAATGGTATAACTCTGTTCAGGATTACTTGCAAATTGGGATTAGAGCGCTCACTCACGTTCCTGATTTTAGGTTCACACATAGGGTTGCCTGCTCTGGGTTGAGAAATATCTGGAAGTTTTGAGGGTGGAGCCTGGGGAGAGTGGGGTTCAGGGAGGGGAGGGAAGGGAAGGGACCTCATAAGGACATAATGCCATAGAGTCCACTCTTCAGAAGACCCTGATGCTGGTAAAGATTGAAGGTCAAAGAAGATGGGGACGGCAAAGGATGTGATGGTTAGACAGTGTCAAAGATGCAACGAACATGAAGTTGAGCAAATTTCAGAGGATGGCGGAAGACAGGAAGGCCTGGCGTGATCTGGTCCATGGGGTCACGAAGAGTCGGACTCGACTGTGTGACTGAACAACAAACCACTCTTCAGAACTGACCTCTGTTACCTGGAGATCAATTGTAATACTGAGAGAGCTCCAGCCACCACCTGGTGACTGGCTATCCTATTCACACAGCAGAAATGAGTGTGTTCAAAACAACATCCATTTATTTGCAGGAAGATCCAGGGAAGGGAGCAACTGTTTTCAGGACAAGCTCAGACTTTTCTGATGCTTAGGCTGATTTCACACACCTTGGATAATGCACTTTGAATGGACTTTAGGGATTGTTTGCAACTGGATTTTCCTGTGTGAAACACTGAAAATCTGCTTGCAAAAAATTGCTAAAGTGCATTGGAAGTGCATTACCTGATGTGTGTGACAGCAGCTGCATTCCTAATAAAGGCCTTCTGCTACTGCTGCTGAAGGAGGAATAGTCTCACCTCCTTAATTGCTCTTCATAGTGCTGACTGATACCAGTTGAAAAACCAATCTACCCTAGGGCAAAAACGACAAAACCCACAATAACCAGCTAGTCAGAACCAGCGGAAGTTAGACTTGGAGAGGTTACAAAATTCCCTCTGTGCCACGAAGCTCACCAGGTTCTCTCGAGCCAGTTTCTCTCTCTCTCTCTCTCTCTCTCTCTCTCTCTCTCTCTCTCTCTCTCCCCCCCCCCTCTCTCCCCCTCCCCCCCCCCCCCCCATCCTTCCACACAGGCTGGTCCTGAGGATAAAAGTGGGAGTAACAATCCATGTATGCTCCTTGGAAGAAAGAAAATGCAAAACTACTCAAAAAATTTAAAATTTAAAAGGCTATTACGGCATGCTAAATGGTTCATGTTTCTGAAATAAATATAATGGGGCAGAAAACTGCCACCACTACCAACGGTGGTAATACCATCAGGGTCTGGACAGCCCCGAATAATCTGGAGGTATAAGATCTACCTGGCAATAAGAACAACGGACGGGTTCGGACTTTCCGATAGACAGCGATACCCCAATCTGAGGGCCGCTGGAAGTCATCATAAGAACAACTAAGACCATCTTGCCAAACTGAAGCACTTTATTGTTTATTATTGAATTGTACTGTTGTTATAAAAGTTATGGTTTTACTGGTTTTATGTATGGGCTTATGCCCCTTGTAAGCCGCCCTGAGCCCGCTTGCGGGGTAGGGCGGGGTAAAAATACTTATAAATAAATAAATAAATAAAATAAAATAACCAAATAAAATAGAAGGGCTGAATCCACAGACTATAAAATGACAGAGGCTTCAAGAGGTAGAACACGTTGTACTACATCAAACTGTAGGTTTAGAACTTGCTTTTTTAAATTACCCCTTACCAGGGTTGGTTTGTTTTTTTGTTTTTGTTTTTTACAGTGGTGCCGGAACTCTCAAGAAGGAAATGAAGTTTTCAATCCGTATACTTAAAACTCATGAACTTTTAAGCATTTTTAAAAGAATTTTGTTGAAGAGGCTCTGGAACTCCGTTCTGGTGCATTCCCCCAGAAAAAAAGCCTGCCCCTTACAGTAAAACCTTCCCTGCAAGGAGGAAACCAGCACAGAAGGGAGAGTACTGATCCAGAATCTTTCTCCTTGGTGTTCCATTTTGCAGGAAGTTTTTTGTTTTTGTTTCAATATGAAGAAATGTTGAGAAATGGAATCCCCCTCCCCCCCCCCCCGGCCGGTGGCATTCCTAGCCATGGCCTATGGACACTTTTGAAATTTGAGGAAATATAATGAGCGGCACCACCACAAAATGGCTCTATGAGAATATAGGAGATCACTAAATGGCTACCACTGGAGGTTGGCTCAGCTCTTTGCACTGAGGAGGAAACATTATTTAGCTTCTATTTCTAAAGAAAGTGGAGGGTTTGCTCCCTGGGCAGCCACAGGGAGAGATTGCCAAGCCCAGAAAGTCAGTAACTGTGGCCAAGCTGAGGGCACATGGCTATGACATGCCTGTCTGGATGAATTCAGTACTTTGCTTGTGAGTGACTTGGCATGGTGTAATCTGAATACACCAGAGTCAGATTCGACTGACTTTTGATCAAGGAAAACCTTTACCTTTACCTTAAAGGTCTTAGAGAGCATTCTGCAACTAGAGTACCACCGAGTACACACCATGAACATAGAGTACCCAATCACTTGTATGTGAGGACAAAAAACCCCAGATCTTTCTTTGTGCCACAGGATATTATTTATAAGCCTCTCAGTACGAGTGTTATTTAAGTTATTTTGTTTTTGCAGCCAGTTCAAGCAAGTTGGGGGTTTTACAGGGGGGCCTACAGTCAATACAGTGTCCGGCAGATTACAGGAATGCAGAATGCTCAGTGAAAGTGTGGACCGAAAAAATGTCTCCTGTAGAGCATATGTCAATCACGCACTAACTGCTTCTTCAAGAAGTACGTGGTCCCTGGGACGGCATCAATCCACCATGTCAATAGTAATAACATAGCCTATTCCAACATTGCTTTGGAAAGGGGAGAGTGAACACTGTTCACTGGAAAGGGGAGAGTGAACACTGTTGACACACTCAAGAGATGTTGCAGCAAGGATCAAATCACAATAATCAGCAAACGCACACCCTTGTTCTTGTCTTCCATGGTCTCTTGGTATTATTAAAATAAAACAGAGAATAGCATGAGTTTAATTGGGTGGAAGGGTTATACCAGGAGAAGTTTACTCTGGGCATCAGCTGATAACTTCTAGCTGTACGTGAAAATCATGAGCAATGTGTTTTATTTATTTAGCTGCATTGACTATGCTATCCACAAGGGCTCAGGGCAAGACAGACTTCTTAAATCTTTAAAACAGAGCAAAAGGAAAATAAGGTGCAGCAATATTCTGAAGGGCTCACAAAATTGCCACATAAGTTTTATTTATTAATTGTTCAGATCCCATCTCATCCAAGAGGCCTGAGGCAATGGCCTTCACTCTTCTCTGGATCAACACCAAACACTCTACACCAAAGCACTATTTATTCACCTAGGACTCTACTACACATATGGAGCTCCTTGATGAATATGTGTCATCTTGTAGGGAGCTCCTTACACACAGTAAGAATGCAGGCACTAAGCTGAAGTCAATGGGGGGGGGGTGTCTTGACAGCTACCATGGTGTAGTGATTAGACAGGGAATAAGCCTGGGAACAGTTAAGTTCAAATCCCTGCTCACCATGAAACCCACAAAATAACCTTGAGCCAAACCACCATTCCTACCACAAAGGTTGTAAGGACAAAGTGGAGGAAGGGAGAACCATGTATGCCACTCTGAGGCTGCGGTCACACACACTAAATAATCCACTTTCAATCCACTTTGTAACTGGATTTTTGTTGTGTGAACTGGCAAAACCCAGTTAGAAATTGAATTGAAATTGGATCGAAAGTGGAATATTTAGTGTGTATGACTGCAGCCTGAGGGCAGGATAAAACTGCACTAAATAATGAATACATGGAAATTCCATAGAGGATTCCTCATACGTGTAAGAAGCTATTGGCCAGCGCTATGTACACAGATACTGTCCAACTTGTGCCTATAAGGTCCGAAGACTTGGAGTGCAATGCCAAACAGTGCCGATCAACTTAGAAGAGTGTAACTCTGTTGAGGATTACACTGCAAATCTGGAGAATAACGGGCAACTGAGAGATGACTGCTACTAATATTTCAAATCAGTAGCATTCTTACGCTTGAGCTTTCCATGTTATCACCCTTCCCAGCTCCTCCATTGCAGCCTAACAAGGGAAAGACAGGAAAAAAAGATAACCTGACAAAGTAATAAAAGGAGAATCTGATGTAGAAAACCATGACACTCATTAGGTTTCATTAATATTTAACCTTGATTCACTTTCAACCTAGAATAAATACTAAGTAATGAAGTGCTGGATTATTATCATTGCTTTGAAGTTTTAACCAGGCCTGCATAAATTATTGTTTATGTATTTTAGAGAGCAGCAACATTAAGTGGGACTGTTATTAATTTATATCCAATGTACAAGGCTTTGCTTTACCCAATATGTACAAATCTAAGATTAAAAACACCACAGTGTTACAGAAGTGATTAAATATGTTTAATCATTCCATTCAGACATTGCTGCAGAAACAAGAAAGAGGTTAGGACATCAAGTGGTTTTACTTTAAAAGCGAAGAAACCTACATATAACCAAAGCTATTGAAGAGAAAATTGTCTAGTACATAAAGAATTTGATTTTTTTTCTCCACTGAAAGCATCTCCACTAAAATGCAGCCCATTGTGTATAACATGCTCTTTTGTTCCCACCAAAATAATTTCACTCCAAGTTGATGTTAGCTATGATGGCTTATAGTTGTGAGTGCATCTGTTTCAGAGTATGGAAACAATTTGGAACTCTTTACCCTGCTTCACTATAAACAGCATGTCACCATTGCTGAATTTGCCGAAGCCTTGATCTAGCAAAACATATAAATGCATGTTCCTCTACTGAATCCTATGAATGGGTTTGTTGACATTGAAGGATATCTCTGTGTAGTACCAGCCCACAGCTGCAGGATACCCTAGGTGGAAACCCCTCAGATGGCTTCCCCAACCACCCAGTTCCTACCTGGTACCACATCACCCACTCTTTCTTTTATACTAACAAATATTGGTTGCATATCCCTGTAAGTTGTTAGTTCTCAACATTTTTGAAGTGGGACCCACTTCTAATTTACTATACTTTCTGGAACTCACTTGCAATATAATTCTGTGCTACTTTCTCTCTTCTCAGTGCAAGAATCTTCTGACTCTGAACAAGTTCATAGTTGTTAATTTTGTTATTTATAAAGGGATATCATTGTTGAACAACAAGCTGTATTTAATGGCTCCCAACAGAGGCCCACTGAAGATGATCACAATGGTCAAGTAGATTCATCTTGAAGTAGACAGATCTACATAGCTGACGGCCAAGGTCAAAGCTGTGACTGAAGATAATTCAGCAACAGTAAAGAAGAATCTAAAGAAAGTGAACAAATCATATATTTAGGCAGTCAAGCCCTTGCCTGTCTGTATACTATTGTACTTATTGAGTTTCAATGCAGAAGAGACCTTTCTTAAGTAGCATACACCACTTGGTGTCTAAGGCTTTGGATGACCACGCTCCAAGGTGGTAAAGGGTTCTGACATCTGTGGTAGGCTTTGCAAAGTCTATTGGGCAGGCAAAAGATGTAAAACTGGGTCATAACCAGTAGAAGAATGAAGAAGAAGATCAATGATTGGTAGAATGGATCACAGTGCTTCCTTTTTTAATGGTCCAACATGTAACAAAACCTCTCTGTGTGAAAACTAGTGTATCAAGGAAAAATCTAGACCTTTTCTCTGTTGCTGATTTTATATTTGTGGGGAAGTTTGTTTTTTTTGAAAGGGGCACATTCAAAAATGTGATCTTTAGTCTGAAGTATTGCACTCCATTTCACATCTAGCATGTTACTATTTTGTTCTGCTGCAGGCATAGATTAGGCCAGACGTAACCAGCCATAAAATGAGAAGAGGTAGAACAATGCATGGTAGGATAGATTAGGAATGGGTATGTAGGAGACAGGTAGAGATGCAGTCCAGAAAGACAATGCGGAACAGCTAGCGGCTTCCCTTAGTTCCAACCAGAACCTCAACCATGCTGTGAGAGTTATGTAATAGACTTTGGTCTCTGTTCATTTGATTCCTGGGCTCAAGACATTTCTCTGGCCAGAAGGACCAGCAGCTAACTTTGTGGTGTTTGCTGTTCCCTCCAAGGTCAACACAGTAAATAGGGAACCAGCTGATGACCTGTGACTGATTGGTGAGCAACCAGGAGTATCATCAGAATACCACTCTGAGTCCCCCCTGAGCCAGCCTAGGCCAGAATGGGCGGGATAAAAATCAATAAATATATAAAATAAATAAATACCCCATTGAAATAGAGCCCCAATCACAAAATAATTCTTGCCAAAGGAAATACATTGGCTTTGCAAATTGTTGACTCAATGCCTGCACTTATTTTGCTTTCATTATTTCAGTTACGTATGCTTTCATTTAGAATATTTCTATGTCACTGACTCTCCAGGAAACCTGCTTGAGGCAGGTTTATAATTAATTGTACACATTTACTATTTTATACACATTCAGTGATTTGTAATTGAAAAAATGGTTTCTCAATTTGAAACTCATATTTCATTATTCATGATCTCAAATTCTAATAGTTCATTGACGGAGCTCTTATTATTGATATACTGAGGACATGTAAGCCAACAGGCACTATTAGTGGGCACGACATTTGCCAGGCAAGATCTCAGATGACCACATACAGGGGTCGTTTCATAGAAAAAGAGTTAGGGGAACTCATTAGCATAACTCATTAGCATATGCCACCCCCCTGACATCACCGGAAGTGTGTCATAAGGCCACACACCCCGCCCCCAACGGTCCCGGCCGCCGGCGGCCTTGCAGCTCCACTGCCGAGCCCCATGAGGGGCCCGGCGGTGGACCTGCAAGGCCGACGGGAGTGCAAGGAAGCCCCGTGAAGGCCCTCCCTGGCCCCAGGCAGGCAGGGGTGGGGAGAGGCAGGGAGGAAGCAACTTACCCTCCCTCTTCTCCTGCCTCCTCCTGGCTGAATGAGGGCCGGAAGCGGGGCAGCCGGAAGCAGGGGGCAGGGCTTCATCATGTGCCACGCCACCCGTACCTCACCTGGGGGAACTGCGATCTCCCGCGATCCCCCCCGAAATGACCTCTGACCACATACAGAACCTTCCCATTTAAGGCTGCCAGCTTCCAGATAGGGCTGAAAATCTCCCAGAATCACAAATGATCTCCAGACTAGAGAGATCAGTTCCCCTGGAGAAAATGGCCACTTTGGAGGGTGAATTCTGTGGCACTATACCCCACTGAGCTCCCTCCCCAAACCCCACGGTCCCTAGGTTCCATCTTCAAATATCCTGGGATTTCCCAAATCAGAGTTGCCAACTCTGTTCCCATTTGTGATGCCTGTTCTTTAGCATCAACTCCCAGAGGTGATGACAAAAGCTGCCATTGTCAAGCTCTCACAGTTAATGCAAAACCTTTTCTCATAAAGCTGGCTTTTAGATGAGCTTCCCATTCTACTGTGTTATACTTTTTAAAGTGCCACTGTCATAAATATTTTATGGATGATTCATTTATTCATTTTATGGACCATTTTAGTGCTAATTACCCTCAATATTTGTAAACTACCTTGAGCATTAGAAAATTGATAACAGAAATTTCTTAAATAAAGACATGTTTATGTCTTAAACACAAGAATAGAAAAGGGGAAACCTGCTGTGGCCATAAGTAGAGAAATCACCCCAAAATTGTCAAAACAGGAAAAAACAATAGTAGTAGTCAGACCATGCTGAAGAATAATCTGACCAACAGCAAAGACAAGGTCACTGGTCAGGATGAAGACATCTGGCCTGGAAGGCAGATACTTTTATATTGAGGAGATGAGCTGTTTTCAGGGACAGGAACATCTGTAAAGTTTAGGGCAGGAAATAGTTCTCACACTTGGATCCAGTTTGTGGAAGAAAAGCCTTGAGAATGAGAACTGAGCAACATTGAAACCATTCTAGCAGAATCATCAGTAATATGTCCAAGAACAACAAAAATGCTTCTGTTTTATTATTCATAAATGCCTTTGTACCTGACATTTTAAAATATAGACTGCGATCCCAAGAACCTTGCCATGAGTTCTTCTCATCCCAGGTCAGCTTTGATCTTATTGTATCTGTTTGTTTGTTTGTTTGTTTGGGGGGGTTGTTTGTTGTTTTTTGAAGCAGGAACCTCCCCCTTGTGCCACATGGCAAATTATTTTCTGAAACTGGACTTTTAAAAGCAATTTGTGCTAAGGACTAAAGACTATTGTTAATGTTGGGTATTTAATATTGCAGGGTAAAAGAAATGCAGCACACACGTGTGCATTAACTTTAAAGTTTACTAATTATTTAGGGGGAAAGGAAACTGGGAGTTCAAAACAAGAAGAAACGTCCTGTCTACCTCTTTAATCTACATCTTGTCTCAGTAATGGCTAAACCTCGTGTTTGTGTCCCAGGCAAGAGTTAGAACAAAAGTAGTAAAAGGTACCTAAACCTCCACCCCTGGGACATCCTAAGATCTATTGATTAGCCAATAGACATTCCAATCCAACTTACTTTGAATATTGTCACCTACAAATTGGCAGGAGAGATGTGCAGTCTCCACAGGATGCGCACAAGCACCCAACGGCGCATGCACACGAAGAGGAAAGCGAAAGTTCCGTTGCTCCGCAGAATCGCGCATGCCATTGGTGAGTTCGCGCCACTTCTTTGCCGCGCTGCAGGATCATCGTGTGATCGCCCCCTCGCCCCTACCCACGGGACCTTGACGGGACCTGTGATCAGGCGGCCGTGCGTTGTTTTGTTCCGGGCCAAACTGCTACGCTCCCCCCCCCCAATTTTACGGCCCGTGTGACAGTCTGTTCTTAGGTGAACCATGGACAGTTTCATACTGTGATGCACAGGAGGCTGTCCTGGCCCTGAAGGTAGAAATAGCTACTCAGTTGAGTGTATGGAAGTGCTGTTCCAGCATCCAATCCCCTTTCTGAAGGTGGATGGAATGTTGGAAGGAAGCACAGCAGGAAATAGTTCTGTTGAGATCTGCCTCGGAGAGGTAGTTCAGGTCTGCCTCAGGGAGAGTGCAGTGATCATCTGGGTCTGCCTCAGGAAAAGAGCACACAGAAGGGTAGCTCTGCCTGATAGCATGGCAGAGTGGCATAGCTCTACCTCTGGGAGAGAACAGAGTACCCAGTTGTTAGGCTAGTCTCTGGTAATGAGCAGACCTTGTACCATTTAGTCTGATTCTTGGGAAAGGGCAGGCTGGTGAGGGTAGAATCCTGGGTCTGTGTGAGGATCCAGCCTAGTGGCTAGTCAGTGAAAGCCTGTTTGTGCATGAGAGCACTGAAGAAAATTCAGACCACAGTCTGAAGTCATACCTAGCTGAAATTCATGTGCCTCAGCCAGTTTTCTCCTTTGTCCACCTGTGCTGCTGATCTGTTCTTTGAAGCCAACCTGTGAATCAATAAATCTTCTGTGTTGTTTATATACAAATACTGCCACAGTGATTTACATATTCCAGTGGCTCACCACAAAACTTACCCCATGGCAGCAAACCCATCCCTATCAGCTTGCTACCTTAAGAACACCTGAACTGAGAGGAAAGTTTATGGTTTAAAACAAACCTTGTTCCCGAAAATCATATGAGGCTGTGTGAGTCCCCTCAGCTGGTAGAAAAGACCTGTCACAGACAGATTACACAACTCAGGAGACTTGGAGAAGGGATTATCAAAACAAGTGTGGGGGGTTATTTTTTATTCCAGGGGGTCCTTGATACTTCCCTAAATAAGGTGGCTTCTGTTAATTTTCCTTTAACATAAGCATTCCAAAAGAAACCGGATCACTTGGAAGAGGGAAATTTTTATTATGTCTAGTGTATACCCTAAGGAGACACCTCGGTTCCTATGTAATGTTTCAGTCCCAGCAGCAGTCACTCCCTATCAGAAGTAGTCCACCTCTGTAACAAAAATGACACGTGCTTGCAGTAACAGTTCCTCTTAAGCAGTCGTGTAGTGATCAAAGAGAATAGCGGAGTAGCATCTGTTAGGCTGGAGAACTGCTTCTCATCACTAAACGTGCCAAGCTGTCAAAGCTGTCTGTGACCTCTCACAGCTACTTGTAACACCGCCACCCTACTCAAATTGCTGTCAAAATCAAACAAGGCTCTCAGGAACTGTCATACACATACACACACAAACACAAGAGATTATTGGCAGAAAGATGGTTTTTTGAACTGCTCTGTTGTCTGCAAAGGTGTACCGTGGAGAAAAACAAAACTTAGGAAACTAAAAAGGAGATGTGTCTCTCTCTTTTTTCTTCTTCTTCTTCTTCCTCTTCTTCCCCCTTCGCAGCAGGCTTTTCTTGAGATAAAAAAGTCACTAGAGGATAGTTCCTGTCCCTCAAGTCATGAATGAACAAACCCAAACCAGCCAAATATTGTAAGTGGGGCAATAATGCATATTCAGGGCAGGGCCGCCTACCGTATTTCCAGAGAACAGAAAGCCAATTAAACTTTTTTTTTTGCCTTATTTCTAAATAGTCCAGAGGGAAGCATCTCATGTATCACTGACAGACTACTACAGACATCAATTTATAAAGCTTATTTAGAAGCTTAATTTTGCTCACAGTGCAAAGTTCCACGAACTGAATGTGCATCTTTGAAGAGAAGGAGTGCCATGTTTGCAGTTTTGTCTCCCAGAGGCCCAACATGGATGGAGGTGACACATGAGTAACTGGATCCTGTGCTGCCCGTGCTTCTTATTCAAGGCAGACGCTGACAAATCCATTGTAGCCCTCACAATGACATTTGCATGCAGTGTGGGTCACATTAGCAGTTTGTCTGCAAACATCAGATGTACAAACAGCCCATGGTTCAACATGGGTCACAAATGTTCGCCCATCCAATCCATAGCAACCCTACAGATCTGCACTGAATTCAGATACAGCCTTAAATATTTATCAGTATGGTCTACATATACAGAGATATGTGATTGTACATTATTTATATCAGTACTATATATAGTGCCTCTAGTATCTTTTGCCCTGGATGTAACTTTCAGACATTGTAATTGCAATTTTAAAAAGCGGCTTTGGATTTATTAAAACAAATCTAAACCACTTTTTACTAACCTTAAAGTGTTGCAACAGTGAAAAATCTACACAACATATACTCGAAACACTCAAAACACCGAATACATTATAAATATTCCCAAAAATACAGAACAGCCAAAGAATGTCAGTTAAACATATGCCTGTAAAAATGTTTTAAATCCCTTGCAGAACTACAGGAGAAATATGATAGTTTGTACTTTGTCAGGGACAGCCACAGAGAAAGCCTTTCCACAACAATTCTTATCTGACAAAGCAGCGGCCTGTATCCTACCACTCCACTCAGCAAACCTAAAGAGTCTTCCTCCAACTTAGGTAGCTTTTCTGCCAACAGAAAGGTAGAGTTGGACAGAGGAAGCTCCTTAAACTAGAAGGAAGGCTTCACACTCTGCTGAGTGGAGCAGTAGGATACAAGGCTTGTTGGTCTGCTTTTATTTGGCACCCTGGGCTCCTATGGGAAAATATGGCCCTTGAGGTTCATGGATCCAAGGCTGTGAAAGGCTTCATAGATTAATACCAGCACCTTGAAATGAATGCAGTAGCAAGGGCAATTCCAAATGCCAGGAGAATATGGTCTGTGTATAGCAAAATCGTTGCTCCAGTATGAAGGGTCCTCATAGCTCTTGCACTCTAGCCCCTACCCACAAGCAAATTGGGAAACCAGTTGCACTGGCTGATTATGACCCCAAGCAGCTGCATTCTGCACCATGTGGAGATTGGTGTAGTGGTTAAGAGTGGTGGACTCTAATCTGGAGAAACAGGTTTGATTCTCCACTCCTCCACATGCAGCCAGCTGGGTGACCTTGGGTCAGTCACAGTTCTCTCAGAGTTGTTCTCTCAAGAGCAGTTCTCTCAGAGCTCTCTCAGCCCCACCTACCTCACAGGATGCCTGTTGTGGGGAGAGGAAGGGAAGGAGATTGTAAACCACTCTGAGGCTCCCAAGTGAAAGGCGGGGTAGAAATCCAACTCTTATTCTTCTTGCATTGCATCTGGAGCCCTTTTCTGAGAATTAAAGAAGATAGTTCTACGGCCAAATGGTTAGCATTCTCCTGCATAAACTACTCTGTGTTTCCCCTTCACATTGCACAACAACTGCAAAATCCAAAGACATTCTGTATAAGGTGTAGGATCAAGCTTTAAATCTTTGGTTTGTACTTTTGCAGCAAGTGTTTTAGACTCACCCAACTTAGATAAATTCCTTCTTATATTAATTTCATTAAATTAATGGTTTCGCCCAAATCTAGTTTACCCGCCTGTGAAAACCTTTGTAAGATACATCAGAGCTCTAAAGAACTATTTCTATCTTCCTAGGTCTAGAATATCTAGATGCCTTGTGTAGTGCTCCAACCAGTACAGGAATACTCTCAGCTATATGTCACAAGAGCAATGGCGCCTTAACGATGCATTACATTAATACATCATCAGAGCTCTGGCATTCTGATGAAATATTAGTTTAATACATCTTAGGCATGCCGTAGGTATGACAACATATTACTCAAACACATAGCAACACCTAGAAAGATCAAGATAAGTTTTGTATTTTTTCAGTATATTTAAAATTTGGCGTTGTGAGCTTTTTTATTTTAAAGAACAAAATTGTTCGAGAAAGGGGTGCATTTTTTAGAAAATAAACCAAGAGGATATTCATTTGTACATGAATACCTCATATATCTTTTGCAAAAAAAACAGTAGTGAAAGTTTAATTCTCTTTTGTCGGCAAAGTTAGTAAAGACAGCGCTGGCTGCTCGCGAAATAGTTTGGACAGAGGGCCAAGAGCATACCCTTAAAAAATTAAGGAATGTTTTAACAAGCAACTCTTCAACTATGGCCCCGGTCACACGGGAGGTTTTGCCACAAAAGAGGGACGGATTGGGGGCGCATCGAACGGGCGCAATCACACCCCAACATCTGGGAAGTGGAGCACACCCATCCCTGATCCGTCCTTTCCAGGCGAAACCACGCATCAAAAAAAAACCCCTAGAAAAGAGTACTACCTACCTGAAACTCCGCAGCAAGGGCAGCCGTGGGATTGACGGCACACCCGTCTCTCGCAGCATTCGAGGCTCCCGGCCAAACTGCGCATGCGCACACATGCACAGCCGGCTGCCTTGCTCTCCATTCCGTGGCTTCTCCCCTGGCATCTGATCATGCCGGGGAGCAACTGTGCGGCGGCTCGGGGGATCTGTCTGATCCCGCCGCCACACGTCTATTTTGATGCTGCCAAAGAAAGCAGGCAATGCCCCCCCCCCCCCCGTGTGACCAGGGCCTGTATTTTGTTTTTCCCATGTCTTTACGTGTGGGATGGTGGTTAGTGTGTGCGATTTAGACCAGGGAGAGCTGGGTTCAAATGCCCACACATCCAAGGATTTCTTTCTTTATTAAAACATTTATACCTTGCCTTTCCTTGAGGTGCAAGGTGACTTCCAATAGTAGTTTAAAATATTTTCAGTTAAAACCAAAATAAACTAACAAACCCATAATTTCTCCCCCTTCCTCCCCTTAAAAGATCTCTGCCATTCAACCCCCCTCAAAAGTCCTGACAAACAAGTAGGCCTTGCAGCACCTCCTGAATATTTCTCATGACCTGGATAGCCCAGGCTGGCCCAATCTTGTCAGATCTTGGAGGCTAAGCAGGGCCAGCCCTGGTTATTATTTGAAAGGGCCACCTCCAAAGAATATCAGGGTCATGACACAGAGGCAGGCAATGGCAAACTAACTCTGAAATGTCTCTTGCCTTAAAAACAAGTCTAGCTCGTCACCTAGTCGGTGCATAATTCTAAAAGAGCTAGAACCTCTAGCTGCCAGACAATTTTAGGATCTCCTGGCTATATTACACACAATGCCATACAATAATAATAATAACCTCTTCAGGGAGCCTATTCCACAGCGTCAGAACCATGATGGAAAAGGTTCAGGCTCTGGTTGATGCCAGATGGGCCGCCCTAAGGGGTAGGATAGCCAACAGATGGCTGCCTGATTACCATAGCTGAAAAGGTGGAAACCCTCCCATAACATTTTTAAAGACAAGTAATGATACTTATAGGAATATATTAATTATACTGAATATGTGAACACATACAGCACTTTTGTGATGACCATAGCTGGCACACAGGGACATATGGAAAGAGACAGTCTTTCAAATATCTGGGTCCATATTCTGAAGAGTTTTAAAGGTCATAACTAGCACCTTGAATTGAACTCAGAAACAGACTGCTGCTTCAATGTAGCTGCTTCAAAATGGACAAGATGTGTTCCTAGCCCCTAAATTTAGTCGAGATGCTGCATTTTGGACCACAGGTCGTTTCCAGGTTGTATTCCAGGGCAGCCCCACAGAGCATGCTTCAGTAATCCAACCATGAGGTCATAGAAGCAGGATCAGTGTGGCCAGATCACCTAAGTCCAGGTAGCAAGAGAGTTGACGAACCAGATGCCACTGCTAGAAGGCACTCCAGGCCACCATACCCAATTGCTTTTCAAACAGCAAGACGGGGTCCATGTGCCATCACTAAGCTCTTAACCTGCTCTGAAAAAGCCAATGTCATTCTTTCTACAACAAGTGGATTCAGTCCCTAGGACAAGTGGATTCAGTCAGCTTTCCCAACCAGCATTACCTCTTTCTTGTCTGGATTCACTGTCAGCCTGTTCTGCCTTAGCCACCTGACCATAGCCTCAAAGCATTGGGTCAGAACCAAGATGGACACATCCAGAGGCTCTGAAGAGCCCTGGGCTGGTTAGTCTTTGGCTCTGCCCAACATACATCACAAGGCTGTTGTGAGGATAAAATGGTGGCGAGCAATCCAAACATACTGATGTGAGTTCTTTGGAAAAAGGGCAGGATAAAATTACTTGGAAGGAAGATGAACCTCAACAACCCCCTTAAAAATGATATTCATACACAAACAATATATTATTGGACATAACTGGAACTTGTATGCAAATAAAGGATGACCACCTCTTTTTTATGGCATACCTGTTAGTAAATAGTGTACTGGCAAATCAAACAATAACAACAGAGCTACGTTAATAAGAACTTTGATCTGAAACTCCAGTTCTAGCACCCACTTTCCAAGCTGTGATTTTTGCACCTTTGGGACGTCTTAACTCCCAAGTGCTCTTCAGGATCCTGGGCCCTGATTTCTGGGAACTAGCTTGCTGTTGGTTCAGGTTTTGTTGACATCTCAGGAACCAAGCTGGCAAACATTTGCTACATTTGAACCTGTCTAAAGAAAGGTGTCTCTTGTGTTCACAGTGAGCCAGTAAATTACGTTTTAGACCTTTTCCCCCCACTTCTGAATTTTGTGTCTATTTTATCCCTGCGTTTTAAGTTTTTAAAATATTCAGGCACTTAACTAATAATAGCAACTAGGTACAAAGATGGTACATATACATTCCATTGAGAATTCTATTTTGTACAGTTCTACAGACAAATGGTTAGCGTTCTCCTGCATAAACTATTCTGTGTTTCCCTTGTTGCAGTAAATACTGTGAACTAATTTGCCACTTGCAAAACAGCTTCTTTTTTTTGCTTTCTGTTCTATGGAGGATATTCACAAGTGTTGAAGAATATAGAGTTAAAGAATTCTTAGCAGTACTTGTGAAAATACCATTAAAGCATAAGAAAGTATTAGAGATAAAACTTTTTTTAGCTAAAATATATAACCAAGATCATCCTCTAAGGTTATTTTTCAAAAGCAAAATAACAGATAATGATTTTGACAAAGCGACACGGCAAGTCCCAGCCTATTCATATAAATCTGCTTGCTTGGCAATGCCAAGAGGTTATAAAATCAGAATTCTAAGAATTTCACTGTTGCTGTTCTAGAAACAGGGCCATTCCCTCAGTCCAGGTCCTAACCATGCACTCACAAGCACATTCTTTCTCTATGTATTATGACTGTACCACTCTCTTCCTCCCAAGAGTTCACTGCAGCACACAAGGCCAGATGGCTTAGCTTCAGCCATAGAGCTGCAGTATTTACCCATACTCTGACCATGCTTGCAGTGGTCTCTTCTGCTCCCCAAACTGCTTCGCTGTTTCCTAAAGGTGCCGTAGAGGAAGTGGCTTTGGAGATGTGATAAGCCTTTTCAACACAAGACGAGCCTGTTATGACAGCACAGTCAACTAATACAATCATGTCCTTCACTTCAGATTATTGGGAAATGACTAGTACATCGGGGGTTGGATCTGTGACAATAGGTTTTAGTCAAGCCGGCCAATTATGTGCAGTTGTGGAAATAATCACATGAACATTACGTCACTCATACCAGGGGCAATAATGAAACCCACATCTGGTGCGTAGTTTACTGTTCTCCCTACTGGATTGTTCCTGTTTAGCTTATTTCAGTTCCAGAGTAACTGAGATTCAATCAAGCCTTGTGGAACAGGGCATTTGGACCCATAATCAGTGTTCACTGAGTTACAGGGTAAAATGGTTCTAGAAGGATATCACTGGACAGTTTATTTTATTAAATAAACACATTTAACAATCCATGTAGACTGCACAGGCCTCCTCAAGAAGATTCCTTGCATTATTTCAGTAGCAAACCAACCAACAACCTGATGGATGGTTACAAGATTTCAAGGGAATTAGCTAATGTGAGTCTATCAGTAATATGGAATTTCATTTTTATGTTTTAAAAATATCTAAAATAAAAACATTCTGTGGAGGAAGCGGGGATGTCAGAAATAAATAATTTAATCTAATGGCTATTCTACATAGGTTTTTTCCATTGATTCCAGCCCCATACTGCTTCAGTTTATCCTTCAATTTCAACACACATTTTTGTGTCTTTTCACTTTGGGTTTTGTTGTTGTTGCTATTCTCCAGTGTTTTGCTGGGGGGGGGGGGGTTAAACCACTTTTTCTCCAATCTTTTTCTGGAAGCTGTTTGTGTCGGCTTTCTTTGTCCCACCGACTCCCACCCATCTCCAGCAGACTTTTCAATGATTGGACTGTTGTCTCCATCAAACCACTCCCTCTCCCCACCCCTTGAGTGCTTTCATTTTTAATGTTTTAAAGGCCCTAAAATATCAATATATTGATGTAGTGTTGTAATGATAGTTTAAGCAGGTTCTCTGAATTCCCAGCTTTCAAGTCTTGAGGAAAGAAACTAGAGATTTACTTAAAAAAAAAAAAAGGTGGGAATTTCAGAGCCATTTTTAAAAGAGCGGGTTGCTGTGATACAATAATGACACTGATGGTGACAGCACCCTCCCCTGAAAATCTTCATTATTGAAGGCATGTGCAGAGAAAGTAAAATAACTCCACAGCTGTGAAAATGCACAGGGAGGGCAGATATGCAGAACAACCATGCCCAAACCAGTTCCAATGCTTATGGATCAACTGCCAAGAAAGTCAGGAGTAAGTCGAGCATGTGGAAAATGTCTAACTGACTGAAGCCATTTGTCAAGAAAGGCCCTCCCAGCTACAAAATCTGCAGACACCTCTCTATTTAAAATCCCATCTCCTATTCAGGCATCACTTTTAGGGGAAACTGTACTGATAGACCCACTGGCAGTAACCAGATGATAAATTCCTAGTGTTTCAAAGAAGGTCTGATCCCCTCAATCTGTCCAGGAAAAGGGCCAGACTTGGCCAATAGCTGCTTCAGGTCTAAGAGCTGGAGGAAATTTAATTCAGATTTGTCTGCTATCCAAGGTTAGTAAAGAGAGCATGTTCAGATTTTTATTCGTTTCATTCTGAACGTACATTCCTATTTAGGAGTTAAATCCGTGTGTAAAATTGCTCATTTTTAATATTCCCAAATATCTTTACTCCCTGTTTTCAAGGAAGTTATTAGAACATTTCATCCTAACAACAAAAACACAAATTGCCCTTGATAGGTGGTGTTTCTATTTTATTTATTTTTCTGATTTATACCCCGCCTGCCCTGCCAGAGCAGGCTCAGGGCGGCTGTGTCTGTATTGTTCAATATTACTTGCCATAGGATCTCCAGTCACATTTCCATGAAAATCAAATGAGAGTTCAAATCCAAGCATCGCTTAGTGCCAAGCTGGGGCTCTCTTTCTTCCTTTCTTCACTCAAATGAGTTCCTTGGTTAGTCTTGCCATGGTCCCTTCTGCTGTATTGTATGGGAAGTTCAAGAAAATCCCATCCTCATCTAGATTTTGTGCCTGTGGCATGGGAGAGACTGAAAGTATCGAATATGTTCTCCTGTATTGTTCCTTTTACTGTGATATCTGTACTGTTTTTCTAGAACCTCTTTATCAGAGTCAGGTAGGGCAATCTGATGACTATAAGATTGTTTCATTATTATCCTCCCATAATCCTGAGATCATAGAATGTGTAGCTAAATTTCTCTGTTGTGCTATTAAGAGGAGAAGATTGTTTCAGTTGCAAGGATAAAGGACATATCCTTGTCTCCCTACTGTATGTTCTGTCAATATGTTACTAAAGGTTCTGATTGATTGATTGATTGATTGAATAGTTTTGCCATGGTCCAAACTGCAGATCTGCAGCTGCTACAAGTTATATGAAGATATGTTCTGATAGACCAGAAAGGCTGATTCGTTCAATCTTGCTGCCAGTAAGTCCCTGTCTGTCCATCATCCCAGTCACTTAAATAGGGAATGTTCCCAGACTGAGGCAGACAGGTTTATTCAATTTGTTTTGCTTTCATAACTACAAAACATCTGGATTAGTCCTATTCTGGGAGGCCTGCCTTTGAGATATACCAGCTGTCGGGATCCAAATGAGTTCACTAAGGTCTTCAGTTCTTCAAAGACAGGACCCCAAAATGGAACTAGGATTACCAATCTCAAGGCAGAGCCTGGAGTTCTTCCAGAATTAGAACTGTTATCAGGAAATAACAGCTCTGGAGGGCAGACTGTATGGTATCACATCCTTCCCCCCCAAGTTCTGCCTCCTTTAGGGACTACCCTAGGGATGCCAACTCTGGGATGAGAAATTATTGGATATTTGGTTGGGAAGGATGGGGTTTGAAGAGAGAGAGACCTTAGTGGGGTATTGCCATAGAGTGCACCCTCCAAAGCAGCCATTTTCTCCAGGGGAACTGATAACTGGAGATCAGTTGTGATTATGGGAGATCTTCAGGCAGCACCTGGAGGCTGGCAATCCTACACCACCCCCAAACCCCCAGGAATTTCCCCAAGCCAGAGTTGGCAACCTCGGACAGAACCCAGAAAGTTATGGGGCCAAGACAGTCAGGAGGTATGGTTGCCAGTTCTGGGTGGGGAAATACCTGGAGATTTTGGGGGTGTAGCCTGGGAAGGACTAGGTTTGGGGAGGGGAGGGATCTCAGTAGGGTACAATTCTTCCAAAGTCCAAAATAGCCATTTTCTCCAGGTTCTCTGGAGACTTTGGGTCTCTGGAGATCAATTGTAATAATGGGAGATTTCCAGGCCCCACCTGGAGCTTGCCAACCCTGTCAGGAGGAAAGACACAGACCAGCGATGCCAGCCCTCAGATGGCAATCCCCTGAAGCATTGCAGGAGGGACTTCTTGGAAGTCACTTCCTGCTTTGAACCAGGACGTGACATCATGACACTCTAGGAATTTCAAAAATCTCTATGATTATCCAAATTCCCACTCCCCCAATGTTTCATTGAGCAAAGGCATGGGACCAGGAAGCACCACCAGGAGGTCCCCCACTATTCTTGGGTAAGTAGCAATCCTAGGGCAGAGAAATACATTATAGTATCCACTCAGCTCTTCCATGCATTACAAGCCTCATGCCACCACACAGTTTATTGATACATAATAAGCAGGCCAATTATTTACCAATTCTATGGGAACACTGAGGCTGAGCATTTCTAATCCAAAAGACACAGGGAATCTATAGTAGAAAACTCAAACCTCATGCAAAGCAGAATGAAGTAAGCCACCAACTACAGATTAAGTGAATCCGTGACAGAGTTCTTAACTCATACCAGAAAGTAAACTGTGTTTGGGAGGTTTCCAGGCTGCTTAGGTATGTTTTTGTGGTACAGAGAACAGTTTTGTAAATAGTATACTGGACCTTTAAGACATACCTTCTGTTTCTCTGCTTTGGCCTAGCAGTTCTAGCTTAATGGCCGCATATAACGCCTGATTGTAAGCAGTTGTTGCTGTCTTGTTAATAGGGATGCCAGCATCCAAGTTAGGGATGCCAGCATCCAGGGAGGAGGAGAAGGGGGAGGAGATTGGATTTATACCCCGCCCTTCACTCAGAGTCTCAGAGCGGCTTACAAACTCCTTTTCCTTCCCCTCCCCACAACAGACACCCTGTGAGGTAGGTGGGGCTGAGAGAGCTCTTTCCAGAACTGTCCTTGAGAGAACAGTTCTGACAGAACTATGGCTTGCCCAAGGTCATCCAGTAGCTGCAAGTGGAAGAGTTGGGGAATCAAACCCAGTTCTCTCAGATCAGAGTCCATGCACTTAACCACTACACCAAACTGGTAGGACCTAGGAATCCCCCTGGAATTACAGCTAATCTTTTTTTTAATTTATTTATACCTTTGGTTTATATACCGCCCTGACCCCGAAGGGTCTCTGGGCGGTTTACATAGTGGTTCTAACCAACCAATTAACCTAAGTAGGGCCACATTGTCTACAGGGTGGTGACTGCCTACCAGCACCCCGGTATCTTCAGACTACAGAGATGAGTTCACCTGAAAATAGATACTGTGGAGGGTGGATTCTGTGCTATTGTACCCCACTGCCGTCCCTGTCCTCCCCAAGCTCCATCCCCAAATCTCTTGTGGTTTCCCAACCTGCTGGTGGCCAGGGGGACTTGGCAAGTGGGGGCTGGAGATCTCCCAGAATTATAACTGATCTTCAGACTACATGAATCAGTTTTCCTGGAGAACTATGGGATTTGTGGCATGTACTATATTTTCTGCCTGGTTTATGTGTGGTTCTTTTGATGGTGTTATATTCTGCAACAAGTCCACCATAAGCTGTTTCACTTTTTTGGTTTGATTCTACTGCTGCTAGGTTGGTTGGTTTTAATGATGATTAGTTCTATTGCTGGTTATTTGTTTTAATATAATTGCTTTTATTGGACAAATTCTAGTTGCGAGCTATCTCCAGCAGTTCTTCTAGAAAGGCGGTACATAAATGGCCCAAATAAGAAAGTCAGAAGATCAGGTTGAAGTGAGCCAGATCTGCATTGACACAAAAGTTTGGGTGAGTCAAGATAACTCCTGAAACAGGATAGAGCACAACTTAATGACCTGAGTGCCCTTCTTGATTTATGTATTTTTTAAAGGAAAAAGAGGGACCAGGCATTGGCTAATGTAATAGCAATTTTCTCGGGCTGGGCGGACACCTCACACTTCTGGGGTATGCCAGGATATTCCAGTGTTGAAAAGTGTTTTGTTACTGAGAATGACTTGAAGTCTCATTGTTATTGAGAATCCTGAGCTGGGGGGAGACTGCACTTAATCAGTTTGTGATGCTAACACACCCTTCCTCTCTTGCTCTTGGGAATTTCCAATATCATGGCAGAACCCAGGTGCCTTTATGAGGTTTCAGGTCCTCTTGGCACTTAGGCTGTAAAAGGGGGTGCCTATTAAAACAACGAAATCCAAAATAAGATGGGGAACCCACTAATCAAGGGGGTCTCAGCTGGAGGAGGGGTGGGGTCCTTACAATAATGCCCTCCAATGCAGCCATTTTTTCCAGGAGAATTATTTCTGTAGTCTGGGGATCAGTAGTAATCCCAGAAGATCTTCACATTCCACCTGAAAACTGGCAACCCTAGTAGGGGATGCCCTGCCCCCCACCCCTTGTCCAGCATCAACTGGAGTTGACAAAGGATAGTTCTACAAATCAGCAGAAACTCTGTGGTTTTAATGTAGAGTTTCCAGTGATTCCTAGAACTACCCTTTGTTTAGCTCTACATATCATAAGAAACTCTATGGTTTTATCAGTTTCCTGCAACTCCTAGAGCTACCTCTTGTCACTTTTTTACCAGAAGTGATGTGATGCCACAACCTATGTTACAACCCCCCCACACACACACACACACACACATTCCCGCCCACAGCCTCCCGCTGGTTGGCAAACCTGTCGAGCACACAATCTGCTAAGCACTCGTCTTAGACAGCACATTTGGACTTACTAGAACCCATTATGGGAAGAAGAAAAAACTGGGGGGGGGGGACTGACCGGAGTTCTTCAGAGAATTACTATGCAAGCTGCAAAATCTCTCTCCATTGCCGTAAAAATTCTGCCAGAGATAAGCTCCAGTGTACAGATTGTATGTTAAGTTTAATTTTATTATATGTGTAAAAAGACTGTACAATATAGGTGAGAGTGGTTTACTGGTTTTATTGTATACATGGTGTGTGCACTGTAATAAAGACTGACTGATTGCCTTAGACTCAGATCCTAATGCTACTGGCAACTTGCCCATCCAGAGAGCAGTCTACAGGCATTAAACAACATTGGCTTTGATCCTATAAACCAGTTTCTTGTGTGCTAGATAGCTCTTCCCACAGATCATGCTTCCTCTTGCGCTAACCCCTGTTGCTCATTGAAAACTACTGGTCTTGTGCAAATAGAAGCCCTAGTGCAAGGGGAAGCATGCTATGCAGCAGAGGCTATCTAGAGTGCATGGAACTTTCTCAGCTCTCAGGTTCTAAGCGCAGATCCACTTTAAGGCAAAGCCAGAGAGGCAAACCGGTTCAGAGCTCTATGTACTCCACAAAGCTAATATGCACAGTTAGTGCAATGGCGTGATGTTTTCAAGGCCAAATCTTTCTGCATTTTTTGCAAAACATTTTCAGACTCTCAAAAACACGATCAACACCAAACAGCAAAAATTGTTTCCCTTTTGTGTGTTCTCGGCCTTCCTTCCTGCTGGCGCTGTATCCTCCGCTTGCTTATGGGTTGTTTTCTGCCGCACATTGGTTTCTGCAATGACTGACATGCTTTCTGTGTGGATGTCGGAAGGGGTCATCACTCCGGCATACTGTTATCAGTAAGCCAAAAGTTCCCACTATCTGCATCTGTGCTTGTTTGGCAGACAATTCAGGAAACTGAAAACTAAAGTAATATGCTGGTTAGAAGGACTGGGGAACAACTTCAGATGCTGCGCACTTTAAAACCAGTTATTGCTTACTGCTAACAGCATTCACTGTGGGGATTGCTGATATTTTTAGAAGGTAAATGATCAGTTTGGAAAGAAAGGAGAGGATGAGAGATAATATTCATATCTAAGGTGTCATAATGAAAATCACATAGTCAATCATAGCAATTGAAATCTAAAAATGGTGTTTCTGGCAAGTGTACACTACAAATGGAAACCCAGCCTACTTTCATGTCTTCCTAATGATAAAACTTAGGACCTGTTAAAGAGGAACTCTCTGGCAAAGAATTCACAGTACCTTTACTAAACTACTGGCAAAGAATTCACAGTACCTTTACTAAACTACTGTTCCTAGGGTTCTTGGATTTCCGCCAGTTTAAAACAGTTTGATACCTCAAGTATATTGTTTGCAAGTCACCTTAGAGATCACATGTTGGAATTTGCAAGTTCAATCACTTCAGTCATGAAAGAATTAACCTGTGTGTTTGTGTATGCTAATTCTTAGTTAGTTAGCTAGAACCAATAAGGTATCATGCACATATTTCCCCTCAGAGAAAGGAAAGTCATATTCATAATGAAGTGACCTTTAGCCTGGTTATTGGTTGATCAATAATTTGGTGATGTCACCTGAGATCTTGCATGTGGACATTTTTTTGGGGGGGACGGGGGATTCCTTCCTTTGTTCTAAATTCAGATCCAAAAATCCATCATGGAGTGACCAGTAACTAGATATGATGTAGACTGTTTTGTTACGCCAAATGCTTTATCTACAGCAGATGGCTAACTATAATTTTAACGTGAGTGCTGGCCAGCTATACCGAGGTTGTGTCCACCGATGGAAACCCAATGATGGAGACCACACAGGTTTTTTTTCCAAAACAAAATAATCTTTTTACTGAAGGATTTCGAGTTCACACGTACAAAATAATCAGTCTCTCATTTCACATACACTCAAGATTCCTATAGAGTTACAGAAAGAAATCAAAATAGATTATCAGTTACTTGGGGATAGGTAGGTATATTTTGGTTTATACTCACCTGATTCCAGTAGTCTTGTCTGTTGCAATGGAAGAATAGGGGATAAAAGGATTCCTAGGGATTTTAACTAACTGCTAGAACCTGCTAACAAGATGTAGACCTCATTGGCTGCAGTCCAAGAGATCTTAAAGTAGACAAAAGGATTGTGGAATAGGAAGCTGGGCTTAAGAGGTGGTAAAGAAGATAGAGGTCGTAGAGAAAGGTGGCTAGCAAAGACCTAAGGTTTGGGTCTTTACTTTTATAGTGGAACCTCCAGGTGGGTGGCACCTTGCTAAACTGTAGTCCCACCTACTCACAAGTCCATCCCATGAACTACCTGATTGGTGAATGTAGAAAGGAGCAGGTGTCCCTATGGCTTGGGCCAATATTTGAAATACTATCATCTATCTCATGGAATACCATTTGGCTAGGTGTGAAGTCGCTTCTTCCTGTTTCTCCTTTGGAGTACAAATGAATCTTGGCTCTCCCAGGCCAGTTTGGTACCATAAACAGGAAACTGCCATACAGATGCAGATAAAGTCCATGCTCTACGTGGCATCCCATATTTGCAGTAATGGGGGATCTTCTTCCCTGGGTTGTCGTTTTCTGCTAACAAAGGCTTACATGTGCTCCTTCTTCCCATGATCCTTTGAGCTGAATGTGTGCAAGCTACATTAACATAAAATGCAGGCAAGTGGCTCCTATGTGAATTCTGTCTCACAATAGGTAAATCAAACAGCTTTCTTTGGCTTATGGTATACAAGTGTGTGCACAGTCCATTTATTGTGTGTGTGTAGCAGATATAAATTCATAAATACGTTCATTTCTCAACAGTTTATTGTTTTCTATCCTCTCATGTAACCCTTCCTAATTTCTTAGTAAACTTTCTTTAAGCTAATTTACATGCCTGTGCTGTGTTATTGCAATTACTCTGCTAAAATCACAACATCACACTTGTGAGTTGATCCTATGGATCTGTTATCCTTCTAGGCTTGCCGGGGGGGGGTCACCTTTTTTTTAAATAGTTCCCAGATGTTCCCATAAAACATCATTTCAGTAATGTCATTCACTTGTTTCAGCTTACAGAAATAGACTTTTTGAACATAGGAAACTGAGGGGGCCTAAGCAAGAGTTTGTTAGAAGTGCTGCTCACTATCTGACAAGGGTTCTATTTCCAAACACCTTTCGTGCAGCATCATTGTATCCCAGGCACAGCTAATTCAGGCTAGCAGTCCCCTTCAACCTATGGAGGAGAGCTTTGTAAATACAGTGTTTCTCAGAAGGTTAGCCCACTCAACTGAACAACCTTTCTGTTACTGGGTTACGTACAAATGTGTGAATGTCAGTGGGGTCAGCTTGCTGTAGAGTGCCATTTTTAAGGCCTGCCTCTCAACTAAAGAGACTTTAACCCAGGATTTTATTTATGTAGATATTTATACCATGCTTGTCTCCACAGTGTGGACCCAAAGCAATTACAATATTGTTCTTCTCTCCTCTATTTAATCCTCACAACAACTGCCCTGTTAAGTAGGTTAGGCTGAGAGAGAATGGATGACTCAAGGAAACTCAGCAAGCTTGCATAGTGAAGTGGAGATCTGAACCTGGGTCTTCTGGATCATAGTTCAACACTCTAACCACTACACCATACCACCTTTCAAACAGCCGTATGAAAGCACTTCCAATGATGATAACATTACAAGAAAGGCTTATGTATGGACACTGCCACACGCAGACTTCTTTAACTTACTCCGTTACTGTTACCACAGTAGCACCTTACCACATGGATCTATGTATCTCCACGTTACCTCAGACCTTTCATTTTTTGGACATTTGGACACAGGAAACAAACTGTTCCATTTGTGTTGTGTGTGTCACTGCAAATAAATGGGTCACCATCAGTGTTCCCTCTAAGCTGAGTTAGTGTGAGCTAGCTCACAGTTTTTTAGCCTCCGGCTCACACATTTTTGTCCTAGCTCAGGCAGGATGGCTCCAGAGCAGACTAATTTATGCAGTAGTCAAATTCCTTGCTCACAACTTTAATGCCAGTAGCTCACAAAAAAGAATTCTTGCTCACAAGACTCCACAGCTTAGAGGGAACATTGGTCACCATGCAATGACAACTACCTTGTGGAGTCACTGCATGGGGCAGTGTACATGCATAAATAAACCAATAACACTTTACCTCAGGTGTAACATAGATTGAAACTAAGTCAAGCCAATAGTAAATGTGTTAGACGGTGGGACCCACCTTACCATTAGGCAGGGTAAAAGCAACTTACCTCAGGTTAAAGCAATCTACTTCAGGTTACCTTACCATTAGGCAGGGTAAAGCAACCTACCTCAGGTTGCAGATGTTGAAGGTACCACTGAAAAACAGCCAAATATATTTTCATCCCTTCAAGGTGCAATTTGGATTTTCTGCCTCTGTCATTGTTATGGAGGTGTTTCTGTAATCCACTCAGTTCAAGAATGATGAAGGTATACAAAATTTAGTTTAGTGACGGATAGCTGTCAGTACAGATGACCTAAAAGGACTAACCAAAAGTTTCACAGTGCACATTACCTGCCATGTCTCTCAGCCAGCATTTTCACTCCCCTTATGTCAGCTTCCCAGCAAAGTCTAGCTCAGATGACTGCCAAAATTTATTGCAAATTTTGCAAAGCTTTTGACCTGTATCGTCTTATTAAACTTTTATGAAAAATCAATGGAGTTCAATCATGTTATGGGCTCTTCCTCACACACGTGTCAGTGGTAAACAGAGAAGTCTATTTATCCCAAAGTCTGAAGGCAAGATGTTTGAACTGATGAAGGGCTGGCTCTGCTTGTGGCTACATGTTTTGTGATGTCTAGGAACTTAATACCTGGTTCTTAGCAAAAATTGACATTAAAATAATTAACGGGGGCAGCGGAAAGCAACGTAGCTTTCTAAAATTCTTTTCCTAAGACTGTTAGAATCATTGTGGATTATTGCCCGTCTGTTTGGATAATTACCAAACTCAATAGATTTGGCTGTATAGAGAAGCTTTTTTGATGGCTAAGCGGTCTTCCTTCCTTGGGAATCAAACTTCTCCACAGAGATACACAACTGTGTAAATTGTACAGCATTTCTTATCCAAATAGTCTGCCGGGGCATAGCACAGCAGTTGAGAATTTTTTTCCCCCGAGTCCAGAGCTTTCCAATAAAAAAACGAGCTCTTGCAAATTAATGACTGGGATCTTTTTAAAAGAAAACTTTAAATCAGAAGTAAAACCAACATTGTCGCCAGGGTTCATCAACTTCCCCACTCTGTACTAAGTTAAGAATACAGCTCAGACTTTTCATGCTACAAGCACTGTGTGGCCATTCACCATCAGCGAAAGAGCTTTTCTGGGGAACCCTTTGAAGCTCACAGCAAATTAATCTGTGATCCCTTGCTTGCCAAACTTGGTAGATGTGTTTGTTTTCATTCCAACTGCTTTTAGAGAGGAATCATATATCCTCATTATTAGAGGCATGTAAGACAAATGACCAGGAGATGAGGGGATGGGTAGTGGGTGGGCACGTATGCATGATATCAGCACTAATTTTTAAGATCATATCCAGAATCCTTGACCATTTTTGAAAATCAGAAAGGATATTTTTAATATTCATTAAATAAAACACACTTAACAATATTTCAGAATACAAACTGATAAAGGAACATGCAGGTAGATTCAGACAAACTACTAAAACAGTGACTGGGGTAATGAAGGTATTATGGAATTTTTTTAAATGATTATTCACGTAAATGCTTTGATGCACAAAATCTTGTTCTCCCCACCTATCTATGTTCAGGTCACAGCATTCACCCAAATGAATACTCCACTCCCCCCCCCCCTCCAGTCACCCTGTAATAGCTCCCACTGCTTTTGGCAATAGAGATTTAATGCAATTTTACACAAATGTAGAATCCATCGCAAAATGAAATTTTACTATAGAAATACAAACTTTTTAATTCGGAAACACATAAATGTTACATTGTAGTATATTGTCGTATTAGATTTGGGCTGGTTTAGGACGTTTTGGCAGCCTGAGCAGACTAGAAGCGCCATCCTAAGCAGAATTATATCCTTCCAAGTCCATTGAAATCTATGGGCTTAGAAAGGTAACTCAATTTAGGAGTTGCATACAGTCCATCACCACTGGAAGGGATTCACAGGCATAACTTTGCCTTCGTGTTTAGTCATGCCGGCCACATGACCACGGAAATGTCTTCAGACAGCTCTGGCTCTTCGGCTTTGAAACGGAGATGAGCCCCACAACCCTAGAGTCTGATTCGACTGGCTTTCGAGCAAGGGAACCTTTACCTTTTAAAAAATACTTCCATCCCCAGCAACCATTTGGGTTCCTCCTATAGATGGGACAACCTCAACTGGTTAACACTTTATATGTTTTAAATGTACTTTGCAGTTTTTAAAGAAAAAACAACAATGCCTATATGTACAACAGTTAGGACAAAGTTTGTTGTGTGGGTTTGGGGTTTTTTTACTTTTTCAATCTCTGCCTCTCCAAGCTACCTGGGCTGTTTTATTACCCAGTTACTGGGCAGACACCATGTGTCAATTACATTATGTGGAATACTGCCGTTGGACTAATAAAATCCTTCAAACTTTAATCTTCTTCTCTTTTTATAAATCAAAGTGCCATTCTGGAAAGATTTCACCCTTAATTGCAGCATCACAAGTTCTATTTATATCATAAGAAATACCAGTGAAGAAATTTCATATTTAGTAGAACTTCAGAATTGATTCTCTTTAACTGGTAGATCCATCAGCTTAGTCCTTACTTGCTTAACTAAGGAGAGCAAATATTTATTGGCAGGGCTGAACATTAAAGGCACACCTGTTTATTTTTAAGGCAACTAGAAAATGTGAAATAAAATATTTTAAAATGGTCTTCCCTTCTAAAACTTAACAGTACCTTTGTAATTAAGTTGTAAGTTATAACACATTTCCTTCAATAACTGCAAAAGGCATCTATTTTACAATGCTGGTTAATACATGAAGTTATTTAAAGCAAATCAATTGTTAATCGGGCAAATTGTCAGAATAATTTTGATCGAAATAATTTAAATAGTGGTCAACCTTTGTGTCTTTAATTACAATAATATTCTCCTCTTCCACCAGGGAGCTCAGGGGATGTTATAGGAAATGTAAGAACATAAGAGAAGCCAGTGTTGGATCAGGCCAATGGCACATCTCCCACTGTTGCCCCCCCCCCAAGCACCAAGAATACACAGCATCACTTGCCCCAGAGTTCCTATCTATACCTTGTGGCTAATAGCCACTGATGGATCTGTGCTCCATATGTTTATCTAATTCCCTCTTGAAGCCGTCCATGCTTGTAGCTGCCACCACCTCCTGTGGCAGTGAATTCCATGTGTGTCTGCGTAAAGTGCCATCAAGTCACAACCAACTTATGGTGACCCCAAAGTTTTTTCAAGGCAAGGGACATTCAGAGGTGGTTTGCTGTGGCCGACCTCTGCATAGCAACCCTGGACCTCCTTGGTGGTCTCCCATCCAAACCAATAGGCAGTGCCCTTATCTGTGTAGTGGGGAAATACCATGTGAAAGGTAGTACAATTTTGCTTATGTAATTCCATTCTCCAGTGACTCATGAGCATGTCATCAGACCATTTACTTGCCCATTAATTGTGATTTGTACTGTAATCTTTCACAAAACCATGCTATTGCAAAGGAAGAGACCACTAGGAGGAGCAATGGCTCAGTAGTAGAGCATCTGCTGTGCATGCACAAGGTCCCAGGTTCAATCCAGGGCATCTCCAGTTAAAGGAATAGGCAATGCTGACTGTGAAAGACGAATGGACTGATTGACTTTAAGGCAACTTCATGTGCGCATGTAACATGACTTTTATTAAGTCATGGCAATTATGAAAGGGTTGTAACCAGGAATTGGCTAATGGATGTGTCATCTCCCCTTAAATTTTTTTAAGCTTTTCAATTTGTGACATGACAATGCTGGTAAAAGCAACAGGAACTGGTAACAACCAGCCTCCCAGCCAGAAACTTGTGAAAATAAATGAAATACATACGATGAAGCATATTGTACCTAGAAATGTTATAAAGTTAATAATTAATAAAAGGTTTTGTAAACATTTTTGTGCCAAGTCTCCATTTCTGTTGGCCATTTAAACCACTCCAGATATAGGCAGCTCTCAAAAAATACTAGTTCTATTTTAGATTTGTCCTGAAAAATCATATCCTGATGACAAAAGTCCTTCCAAGGCAGGGAGACAGTTTTGATAGATTCAGATATTTGTTCATTTGTATTAAATAGATCAATGTGTTTCAGTTGAAAGTGAAGAGACATTTTAACACATTTATAAAATCTTCCAAGTTTTTGTGCTTCACTAAATTTGAGACTTCCTGATTTAGCACTCATACCACTGAAATCTCAAGTTATTTTGTTTACAGTGAAAAGGATCTCAAACCAAAAGAAACCAGAACACATTTTAATTGTCCACAACTCTGAATCCATTTATAAGCAGTATCTCTGCCAGCTAGTTAAACTAATATCAAAATCCTACGTCTAAGGCTCTTTTTGATGCTACTCATTATTTAATTAGCCCTTTTAGTAGGCATTACTATCTTGCATGCTTTTAGCTAATCATAGCATATTTAGCATGTGTTAAGTAAAACAGGAATTAGCAAAATTCCAACAGCTTGCTTAAATGATAAGGAACCATTTTAAGGAAGGGATCTCCTGGGGAGTACGGAAAAACCTGCAGCTGAAGGCAAGTGAGTCCGGATATGTAACTCAGCACAGGCATAAACAGGAAGTGAAACAGCTTGCGTTTGGATTGACAACCTGGCTCCAAAGGACTCATCTAAAAGCATGAGGTTCATGTCAAACATGTATACCAAAGCTTCGTAACATCCTAACACCTGGAAGGTAAAAGTTCTTATATAAAAAGAGGTAGCTAGGAAACTGGAATTAGCTAAGCGAAAGCAGTTCTTTGGAAATAGTGGCAAAGATCACAGTACCCAGCCTCCTTTATCCGTGGTGGATCTATTCTGTTAACAGATTAGACGCAAGTGCTGTTATACAGTACATTACGAGAAGCATTCTTGTCCTCATTTCAGTTTTACCTCTACTAATCTTCACAAATAAGGGCATGATCCTTATAATGAAAAAGAAAAGGGTGGGTGATAAAGGGGGTAACAAAAAGTAAAGATTAGTTGTATGGAAGTTTGAGATACTATGGCCCCGGTCACACAAGTGAGATAATCCGGGGGGGGGGGGGTTGAGGCTTTTTGCTCCGGAGCAAAATGAAGCACAGTATCACAATCCAACATTCCCCCAGGCTCCATGCTCAACTGCCGATCACACAGTGATGGTGAAGCGTGGCAACAAAGCAGTACCGCGTTTGTGCACGTGCCCGTTTGTGCACATACCATGGAGGCTTACAAGAAAAAATCCAGTGGGACGTGGACGGGACCTGGATGCAACGGGATACCAGCGCTTCCGCAATCAGACACCTGCTTGCGCCCCACGTTTTCCGGCTAATACTACACTTTCCCAGCTACTTTTTTTTTTATTTCTCTTTATTCATGTTTCATAACAAAGCAAACAAGAACATGCAAAGAATCCAATAATAAACACTCGACATTCCTACAAAAGAGTTACAGTATCATTCAGGTATTTTTGAACTTAAAGCCCCAGAGATAATAATAACAAATAACGAAAGCATCCTTTAAATTTCGACTCTTAGTATGTTACATCAGAACCCATTTTTGGTAACAGGTATTTTTTGGCAATATGCCCCGTGAAGTAAGAAATGAAAATATCAGGAACCAGGTTGATTCAAATTTGAGGTTAGAGGACCGTAAAATTTGAGCTCTATGTACTTTATCTGCTATCCCAGCTACTTTTTAATTCCACATCTTCGGCCGGATGCTATGGGTTGGAGACAGGCACGCGACGCTTGCCAGATGTTGTCATATGATCATGGCCTTTTAATCCGCCCAGCAGTCATGCCTCTTGCACGGCAAATTCTCCGTGTGACCGGGACCTAGCTTTCATAATGACAGTGCTGGGTTTTAGGCTATCACAAAGGTAAATTCCCAGCTTGACTTGAAAATCTTCATAGTACTTCCTGATCAGAGATAGCTAATAAACTTCCTGGGCATACTCAGTCCTATGCAAGCCTAAGAACAAACAATGGACAAGGAACGTTTCTGTCAGGTAGCTCTAGTATAATCTCAATAATCGGAGGCAGCATTGCATTGTTTAGTGAATTCCCAGTTCTACCATTCTAGCTGTGGACACATTCATTAAAAAAGAAAACAAGAAAATGCTAAACAGTGATTGTCTTTGAATTAGCTTTACTAGCTGTCTTTAAACAAAGCCCGCTGCCTTTTGTTCCCCAATTTTTTCCACTTGCTTTCTATTTTTTCTTCTCCATGCATAAACACTACTTCACCTGATGAATTTTTGCCATAAGATAAAGCAATTCAACAATACACCAGCTTCTGGTTGTGAGGTTGAAGACAGGTGGGGTTGGAGGGACATTTTGTCATGGGCGGGAATGGCAGGCAGGGCGAGAGAGGGGTAGTCCGGGTCCAGTCCGAGGTCAAAAGGCGAGAGGTCAAGAAACCAAAACACCAAATCCAAAGCACAAACCGCAAGCATAGTCGTCAAGCCACAGTCCAGGGGGTCAGGAGCCAAAACACCAGAGTCCAGGGCACGAACCAAGCGCGCTGTTGTCAGAGCCAGGGTCGGGGAGCCAAGAGTTCAAAGCAGGAAACAGGAATCAGGAACACAGGCGAGGTGGGTGCAGAGCATCGACAAGCTGACTAGTTGCTGGCACAACGGATCGACAGAGAGGGAGGTGCTAAGTATCCCTCCGGGGCTGTTGTCAATTAGTGGCAAGAACATGTGTCCCGGCTCCTGTTAGAACTCAGGGCTGAGGGACCGCCTGCTGCACAGGCGAGCCCCTCGCTGCCGGGATGCCAATTCCTGCCAACGCTGATCCCACAAATGGGTCAACGGTGGAGGCGAATCAGGGGGCTGTCCGATGTGCATTGTTCTGCCCCAGCTGTTGCTGGAGCAGGCTCTGCAGCTTCATTGGTGTCAGATGTGGATTCTTCCGGAGCCGGGAGGTCATCCTCAGCAGTACTCAGGACTTCTGCTGGGGCCGGGAGCTGATCCTCGGCAGCACTCGTGACACATTTGTGCAAGAGGGCCTGTATATAGAAACCAGAGGGAAGAATTTGAGAAAATATTGGAGAGTAAGCAA
The DNA here is from genome assembly GCF_001447785.1 of Gekko japonicus. NCBI lineage: Eukaryota > Metazoa > Chordata > Lepidosauria > Squamata > Gekkonidae > Gekko > Gekko japonicus. Next base: position 853,742 of record NW_015169792.1, read on the forward strand.
TTAGCATACAATAATCCATTTCCTGCTGTTTTAATAGTCCACAGCATGTACAGTAAGAGCATTTTCATACTGCTATTTTAACACATAGGCAACAATAGTTTACAGAAACGTTATGAAGGCAGAGGATGGAGCTAAGCAGCTCAGAGGTGACACAATATAAACTTCACCACATGAAATACTGGAAGTTGATGTAAACAGCTTTTAATAGCAACGAACATTTGTTCACTTTGTTTAGCCCATCTGGATGTTCCATTGTGCTCAGTTCAACACTGACTGCCGTTGGGTGACAGTTGATATATGTTAAGTACAAGCAAAGTGCTGCAGCCCACTCAAGAGACCCTCAGAAGAACCTTTTACTGTGTTGCGAAATATTCTGTCAGGCTGCCACAGCATTGCCTGCATCCTTAATGGCTCTGTGCCAAAGTCCTCTGGCTTTATTATTATTTTTTCTTTAATCAAAGGATACCTTAGCATTTATGGTTAGGCAAACTATGCCAAAGTTCTCCAAAGCAACACAAATACAATTAGCTGACAGGAACGATTTTCAATATG